>NW_019396289.1:0-1369 GCF_000591075.1 Eurytemora carolleeae | reverse complement strand
CGTCATTAAATTTTTGAAAATTTTGAAAATCCGCGAAATTTTTTGTGAAAATCCGCGAATTATTTTTGTTTTGTTTTACGATGTACACAAAGAGAACATTGTTCACAATTAATTTAGAAGATGGGCGCGAAGCGCCATCTAAGGCTAGAAAGAAGGGCGCGAAGCGCCTTGAATTTCTAGTTTGTTAAATATTAAAACATTATAGATTAAACAATACAGTAAATTCATTTTTATACTCACCTAAAGTTGAGAGCAATAGTGTTGCATTTTTCTTCAAACTTGGTTTTTTCCCCTGAATAATATCTCCTTCTTTAAAATGGTTTGAGCAAGTACAACTTGAGGGATATATGGTGGAGTCTCCCAACCTTAAAAGGTCTAGCCATGCACAATGTTTTGGTATTTTAAAAAATATCACATTTTTACAAGAAGAATTGTTCGTGGACTTTTTCATAACGCAAAATTTGGTAATACTTTTATTAACATAAACAAACAACTGAACTTGAATGTACTGCAGTATACAATTCTGGGTTTACAATCCATATTTGTGTCTATCTAATTATCAATACAAATTTTCAATTATCTACATTTTACCACCACAAAGAAATACGATCACACTCTATACAAGTGTACAGTGTTAGATTTGTAAGCATATCGTGACCGACCAACCTATTTATTAATTAATAGGGAGGACGGTATGTGTACATCTGAGGTAAACTTTACCTCTTCGTTTTATTACTCTATGTATCCACGGATGACCAATTTCAGAAAATAATGTTTCCCATTGCACTCTATGACCATATGTGCACCAATCTGTAGGAATTTGGTAAATCTGGGGAATTCCCCAAACTCAAAAAGAATCTGAGGGCTAAGAGTGGTGAATTTTTCATTAATAGGAAATTTCTCAAATGCCTAGCTATTTGGGAAATTCTCCAAATTCCTATTTTCTTTCCAAGTCGCCTTGAAAACATTTATATAATAAAGCTCTTCGCCCATATTTATATATTTGTATGTATAGTAGAAACCTCACTAAAGATTTGAGCACATACTCCATGAAACACAGTGTTTGAGGATGTCAATCTCTTTTTTGATTGAATAATAAATTGACTATATTTGTATGTATGTATGTATGTATGTATATTTGTTTTAGCTATACCTGGCCAAACGGCTGGACCGAATTGGCTGAATTATTTTGAGGAAACTCATGGGTCCCTGGGGCCTGGGGTTAAAATAGGCTAAACAAAGTCGAAAAAAAGTATTTGATTGCAGGGCATCTTCAGCTAGTTTAAAGGGAGTGACTGGCTATGTAAGGTAGTTGAACTGAGTATACAGTGTTGTGGAAAACTTCTTTCGGATTCATTTGAGACATATT
>NW_019396288.1:293792-341074 GCF_000591075.1 Eurytemora carolleeae | reverse complement strand
GAGATACTGATATGAACTGGAAATACTGATATGAACTGGAAATACTGATATGAACTGGAGATACTGATATGAACAATAATAATAATAATAATAATAATAATAACGATAAAAATAATAATAACAGTTAAAAGTCAAAACTAATCGAATTCCTCGAACACATGTTTTTTTTTATGTTTATTAACCATTCGCTTCAAACAATAATATAACATATATAAAAAAAGTATTACAATTATGTTAGTAACAAAATTAAAAAATATTAAAGATTATTGTTTCAATCCCTCTCTTGAAATTTTTAAGATTTGTTCCGATCCTGCAAATTAACAAAGTTTAATTAAAGATTTAGTATCGACCCTATGACGGGGGGGGGGGGGGGGGAGGGGGGAAATTAAAGGGTGAAATTGCAAAATGTATCCCTCAAAGGATATTATCACTGAGAGCAAATATTTACACAGTCCAATATATCACTGAAAATAAAATTTGAAGAAAAAAATATATATTGAAAAAAAATAAAGTAAAAAACTACAAGTTTGATAAAAAGATGTAGGTCTGAAATAAAGGAATTTAATTTGGCTAATACAAAAATAAAATTGCAGTTTGATCGCGATATCCATCACGGACACTTTTAAATTTAAGAATCACTGTTTAATCCTTCAATAAATATTATCCTTGCAGGGTATCGAAGAGGAATTAATTAATCCGTCTGCACAAGATGGAGATCAATTTTTGATCCCGAGAATCACAACACAACTGCAGTTCTACTTCAGGGGGTTTATATATTATATATAAAATAATAAAAAGATATTTACGAATCAACAATATTGAACTTGGTTTAGATTTAGTTTAAATTCAAATATGTTTCAAATTATTTACGGGTTGGGGGGGATACAACAACTTAGGGGATCTATATTTAGTTCTGGTGTAGGGGGGGGGGGGGATATTTTAGAGGATTTCCACCATGAGGTGTCGCATGCTGGTTCAGGAAATTTAAATATGTCCTTTAAATTTTTATCAAAATTAATCAACACTAATAAAGTTAGCTCCAATAATGTATGGAGGTTTAAATAAATAGAATAATTTGATATATATTTTAGGATTCCTATTCACCCCTTGTTCACGGGAATTTCAATCTAATTCAAATCAGTTTTCAAATTAAGGGAGCTAATAAAAAGTGTAAAAAAGACAAAAATATTTGAGAACATTTCTTATCTTTAGCAAGAACCAATGTTTTCAACAATATATTTTGGTTTCATAGATATTCAGTTTCCTAGAAGAATCAGTTTCCTAGAAGATTCATTTTCCTAGAAGATTCATTTTCCTAGAAATTCAGTTTCCTAGAAGATTCAGTTCCCCTAGAACATTTAGTTTAATAGAAGATTCAGTTTTATAGAAGATTCAGTTTCCAAGAAGATTCAGTTTAATAGAAGATTCAGTTTAATAGACGATTCAGTTTAATAGAAGATTCTGTTTCCTAGAAGATTCAGTGTCCAAGAAGATTCAGTTTAATAGAAGATTTAGTTTCCTAGAAGATTCAGTTTGATAGAAGATTCAGTTTCCTAGAAGATTCAGTTTCCTAGAAGATTCAGTTTAATAGAAGATTTAGTTTAATAGAAGAGTCAGTTTGATAGAAGATTCAGTTTAATAGCAGATTCAGTTTAATAGAAGATTCATTTCCCTAGGAAATTTATTTTTCTAGAAGATTCAGTTTCCTAGAAGATATAGTTTCCTAGAAGATTAAGTTTCCTAGAAGATTTAGTTTCCGAGAAAATTAAGTTTCCCTAGATAATTCAGTTTTATAGTAAATGATTCAGTTTCCTAGAAAATTCAGTTTCCTAGAAGCTTCAGTTTTATTGAAAATCCAGTTTCCTAGAAGATTCAGTTTCCCTAGATAATTCAGTTTTATTGAAAATTCAGTTTCCTAGAAAAGACATAGATGATTCAATTTCCTAGAACACGATTTAGTTTTCTTGAACATGATTCAGTTTCCTAGAATAAAATTCAGATTATTATTGAATAAATGTACCATATTGTAGTAGGAAAGGATAAGACCAGGATTCACTACAGAGAGAATACAAAGTACTGTTAACGTTCAAAACAAATTCTTAAAAAATTTATTCTTCTACTGCGTTTACATCATCGACTGCAAAATATTCCAAAATAGTTGAGGAAGCAATTAATTTGCCATTAACGCGGAAATATAATCTCGTCATTGTTTAGTTTTCAAGATTTCAATATTTTTATTCAGTGTAGACAATTTATAATTCTTTTTTCTATGTATGAAGCAAAAATTTACATATTGTCGCGCGCGACAATTTTTTTTGTTCCATTAGCTCTAACTTATTCTAAAAAGAAAATTATTGGATAGTTTTCATAAGTTTGACATGAAAGTCGGAATATTTTAAATCTGCAAAAATGTAAAGATGAAAACTTTATTTTGAAATAAAAAATATTTACATTAATATAATATCGACATTCTAGAGATTTATAAAACATTGTTCTCTTATTTTCTTTTGTTAAAAGCTAAGCTAAAACCTCCAAACTAACTTTGTCCTCCCTAAAACATTTTTATAATCTACTATCCAACTATCCAACTATCCAACTATCCAACTATCCAACTATCCAACTATCCAACTATCCAACTATCCAACTATCCAACTATCCAACTATCCTACTATCCAACTATCCAACTATCCAACTATCCAACTATCCAACTATCCTACTATGCTTTGTCAAATCTTATAAGTAAATATTTTCACTAGAATAAAACCCAACTTTTACCAATCTTTTAATGCTTAATGTGAATTCAAGATTTATTGACCAGCGTTTTTTTATTTTATTTGTTTAAATGAGTTTACGTCTAGACGTTGTAGCAATAAATGATATTGAATAAATATATTTAGTTTGGTTTATATTTTCTAAATATTCTCCATATTCAGTATACAGATTACACACACTTGTCAGGTTTATTAGATCAAAGAGATGGAAAGGTCTAGAACAGGAAAACCTAGAAAGAGAAATAAATCTTTTCGTTTCCAAGTAATTTCTTGATGTATAATACATGATATAGATGATTACAAAAACTAAAAGTTGATGGCTCACCCCCCCCCTTGTTTGAAAGTATGAAGTTGATTTTTCTTCCCTTTTTGCAATAGTAGCGCTCGTTTTCATTCCAAGAGGAGTGGAAATGTTTTTATTGGGAATAGAATTATTCTAATTAAACTTTTGAGGAAGATATTATTCAAGCTGAATTCTCATCCCAATTCTGACTTTCCAGAATTTTTTTCGGGAAGATCTACATTGATGCCTTTCCCTCCTTGGATTGTGTAAGAAACTTTCAAAGAAGAAAATTTATTGTGAAATGAATTTTCTTTCCCTTTTCTGGCTTTCTAAGAAAGTACAGTTGAAACCTTTAATAACGAATACATCGGAAGAATTTATCAAATGTCGTCTTGACAATTTTTCAATGAATTTTGTACTATATTACGTAAATTTCAGTATTTGCGAAAATAAATAAATAGCCATGAATATGCGGGAGCAGTTTTAAAGAGTTCCATATAATCATTTAATGAAAAAACTAAATATCTGTAACATTCCATTATCAGAAAGTGAAGAATACGACATTTGATGAATTCTTTCGATGTATTCGTCATTAAGGGTTTCACTGTATGTTTTTCCTTTCTGTTATTTTTTACTTCCCTTGGTCTAATTTTGATTTCTTTGGGAAGGAGGGGGGGGGGGAGAAGGAGAAGCAAAACTTTGCATTACCTACATAAGGATTTGATTTAATTGTATTTGTATCGTTCCGATTTATCAGAGCAGTTCATTGTACAATTGTACAAAAGAATCGACCTATCAAGGATTTACGACTTTAATGACAACAAATGACGAGTGATGATTGAAAACTTAATTTTCTTTATACCTTAATAATAATAATAAAATCTTTGCACAATTTTAACTGACTTTATTTAGCAAAGAATTAGAAATTAGAAAACAGTTTCCATGAAGGGAGGGAACCCATTAATGAATATGAAGAAAAACAAATCAAGCTGGAGTTTGGTAAAGACGACTTTATTGATTAACTGTGGAAATGCAATGTCGTCTTCCAATTTTCATAAATGTAAATGTAAAGGGATAACCTTGTTGACTATGTATGTATCAGCAAAGTTGGCTTAAAAAGAATAATTTATTTAAAAAGAAAAATTTATTTTAAAAAGAATAATTTATTTTAACATTTTAAAATTGGCTTAACATTTAATCTAATTAAGCTATTTATAAGATGGTATTATACAATTGAAGTGATAGAACTGTATGTCGTCTTCTTAAGCAAATTCGCTTTGGATAATACTTCGGGTACGTTAGATACGTTAGATCCCACATATCCGACCAATCATCTTGTTCTCGTGTTCGGATACGTTAGATTAGATCCCACATATCCGACCAATCATCTTGTTCTCGTGGTGATTATAGATTAGATCCCACATATCCGACCAATCATCTTGTTCTCGTGTTGATTAGATTAGATCCCACGTATCCGACCAATCATCTTGTTCTCGTGGTGATTAAATCAACCCATAAATAGATTTATGGGGTTCCGAGTTAGATCTTTGGTCGATTGGGAATTGATTTCTCTAACTATCATAATCACACATCCCTAAACATCTAGTTAAAAGCAGGGGGGCTGGATCTTAGCTACCTCTCCGTGTGTATTAGTCTGATTGTACAATTGGGATAGTTTACTGATAAAGGATATTAACAGATTACGGCATATTCATAGAGTACAAACATCATACGCTTTCGGAGTACAAGTGTATGGGGAGGTTTTGTATCTTGAATTTTACTCAGAACAGTTTATTAACGATGAAATATTGCTCTGTAAAAGACTGTAAATGTACGTTTTTCTGTGAAAATGTAATCCTGCACACGATAAAGGAGTAGTGGATTTTAATAGTTACATGGAAAACAAATTCTCCATTTAAATATTTTCAGAAATCTCTTCTCATGTCCTTCTTCAGTTCTCGTCAATATGATAATTTGATAATTTGATATTCTCAAAATTAAATTCACTCCTGAGTGGTTTAATAATTATGAAATCCATTAAAACACCAAACCACCCCGCTTATCATTGAAGTACACTTTGACCCCTATAAGTTGAGTTCGCAGACTGTACAATTCTTGATGATTTTGCGTACATAAGCTATCTATGTTTATTTATTTATCTATGGTATAAATGAACATATTTAATATATCAAACGTTCAAACAAAAATTTCCTTGAACAGTTTTTAAGTATGAACATTTATATGTTCCTAATTTGACAAATATCCAATAATCTAACTTTCTACAGTGATAACCAGAAAACTCTGAAATGTGAAGACGACTTTCAGACTGGAGATATGACTTTAATTGGTCCAATGCATATGGTACGCAGCAATTGTACAATTTAAACAAACCCATTACAATTAATTAGGGACTTAATATGTGTCTAGTAAAACTAATTGCTCTGTAACACCATCAAATACACTTAAGTATAAATATAAGTCCTCTTCCTATTTCAGAGTTTTTTGGTTATCACTGTTTAACAAAAAATTATGAATTCATTTAAACAATTCTGGAATGCCTGCTTTCATTGATATATTTCAAAATATAGTTTGTGCTTTATCATTTCTAAAAAGAGTGTTCAAATGAGTATATAACTCAATCAATAATTGTTTGTCTGGTGAACAAATATAACAAATCCAAACAAAAACTTATTTTCCACCTAAAATAAATAAGTTCAAAAAAGGATAAATAAATAAAACTCAATTGTCATGTTGGGGTTCTTTTCCAGGGTGCAGTAAGCTCCACTAGGAGGTTATTAACATTTTATATTGTATGCAAAAGTTGTATTATCAACTCAATATTCATCATGACCTCAAAGATTTGTCACGGTTTTTGGTTAAATCATAAAGGGGAAACAAATAACTGAATGACATGTTTTTTGGGTGAAATAATTCAGTTAAACTACAAACATTCCATTAAAACCAATGCCTAACTCCATCCCTATTGATAATGAGGATTTTTAAAGTTAGTAGTATTGTAGTAGTATCAACTAGTAATTCTACTAATATAATAATGATAATAATGCTTGGATGAAGATGGATAGATAGATATCTAGAATAGACAAAATATGAAGTTTATCTTTCCATTGATATTCCTGGAGAAGAATAAATAAGTTTAAGGATAAGTTTAGGATCGCTGTTAGGTATGCACGTTTAGATATTCAGGGATGTAAACTTTACATTTAGAGATTCAGGAGTGTAAACTTTACGTTTAGATATTCAGGGATGTAAACTTTACATTTAGAGATTCAGGAGTGTAAACTTTACGTTTAGAGATTCAGGGATGTAAACTTTACATTTAGATATTCAGGGTGTAAACTTTACGTTTAGATATACAGGGATATGAAATATACGTTTAGAGATTCAGGGATGTAAACTTTACATTTAGAGATTCAGGAGTGTAAACTTTACGTTAAGAGATTCAGGGATGTAAACTTTACATTTAGAGATTCAGGAGTGTAAACTTTACGTTTAGATATACAGGGATATGAAATATACGTTTAGAGATTCAGGGATGTAAACTATACGTTTAGAGATTCAGGGATGTAAACTTTACATTTAGTGATTCAGGAGTGTAAACTTTACGTTTAGATATACAGGGAAATGAAATATACGTTTAGAGATTCAGGAATGTAAATTTTATGTTTAGAGATTCAGGGATGTAAACTATACGTTCAGAGATTCAGGGATGTAAACTATACAGGATTTAACAATATACAAAGGTGTAAACAATTCGGGCGTGTACGTCCAACATTCTTCAACATTTTGTTTTCGACTCCAATATTTAAAAATACATTTCTAAAATTTTTTTTAATTTGAATTCAAATTTAATTTTTTTTTCAGTTTTTTTACTTCATAATTTACAACTGTAGTGCTGAGGGTAATACATCCAGTTACCAGCAGTTGAAGACCGGGTTTTTTTTATTTAATTCATCCGAGTGAATCTCACTTTTAGAGAGTCTATTCTTTTTAATAGCTACGGCATTGGATCACGCAGTTTAGGGGTCACTGATCCAAGGAGCAAGAACATAGGGATTTAATTTCAGAGACCATGCATGTAGAGGCTCACCACCTGGAACCTCGCTTATCAAAGGTTCCATTCCGGGGGGCCAAACACATAAAGGTTGACTTTCAGGAACAACACATAAAGGGGTTCCCTTCCAGGGACTGCACATGTACATTAGGGGGTTCATTGCCAGAAACCACGCTTGTAGGGGTTTGCTTTCAAGAAACAAGCCTTATAGGGTTTAGCAGATATTTTTCCATAATATTTTGTTTGAGGTTAAGGGATTAGCCCCTGTGACAACCACTGTGGACACCAATCCAATTTCTGGCCAGAGTAAATATTGCTTAACTTCAGTGATAAAACAGAAACTGATTTTACCACCCCTGCTAATTACAATAATATCACCTAAAAATCCTGTTCAATATCAGTTCATGCATTCTTTTTGTTGTTGAAATATTGAGCTAATGCTGAACAGGTTCAATATCAGTTCATGCATTCTTTTTGTTGTTGAAATATTGAGCTAATGCTGAACAGGTTCTAAAATATTGAGCTAATGCTGAACAGGTTCTCAAATATTGAGCTAATGCTGAACAGGTTCTCAAAATTATGGAAAACTTTGTCGAAGCAACAAAAAATGTTAAACTTATTCTATTCTACTTTATTGGTAATTGATAATGTCTATTATGAAGTCTGTTTACAAGCGTAAACTTTAGTTTATGGCGGATATTCAATGTCCTTTAAAAATGTCCTGTCTAAAAAAAGTTGAATGTCATAACCCCCAAAATGAGTGCATATCTATTGTCTGTTTACCTTCAACAAAGAAGTCAATACAATTCCATGGGATTCATTTTTAAAAGTTGTTTTGACAAATTCAAATATCTAAGATTGATCGGTGTTTTTTTAGTTCACCATTTGAGCTGTTATCACATGATTATGCTACAGGGTGTCCCAAAAAACATGGGAATTCAGTGACGAATTCGATATCGTCTTTTCAAATAATTCTTCGATTTAGTATAGTGATACCTACTGAGAAAGCTGTAATCTGTAAGAGTTTCGTCTGCTATGTTTACATTTTGTTTGTTTATGTTTTGACTGCATACGGTTGTACTTAGTAAAACAAGAAAATTGCAGTATACAAACAGAGTAAACTTGTCCGTATTCACTGTTCATCTTGCGGAGACATTATAAACACATCTTTGTAGTCTTTTACCCTTTTCATAAAATAAACTCTAGCAGACATAATAATATTATGGCTTTTGAAATTAGGTATTACAATGCTAATTCATAACAAAGACGATATCGAATTCGTCACTGAATTCCCATGTTTTTTGGGACACCCTGTAGTTGCAACTACAACTCGAACATATATACTTGTACTTTTCAACCATTTTTCTCAATTATGTTAAATTTGAATTAACGTTATAATTTCAGATTAATAAAGGACAAGATGAGTTAACTTCAATTCTTTTTAGATTATAGATTTGTATAGTACAGCCTACAGGACAAAGATGAAGTTTATATTGAACTGATGTTTCCTTGAACTTGAATTAACCTCCCCCCCCTCCTCCTCCTCCTCGCCGACTGACCGGCCTTACCGGTGGCGGTATGCCATAGTCCTAATTGATACATCATAAAATGGAAATTTCCACAGAACAGAATTCCTTACACATAAATTTTCAACAATTTTTATAAAATTTACCATCTATGAATCATTAAACTATGATTTATAATTAAAATTCCATTAAAGTTTTAATTTAGAAGTCCCCCTCCCCTCCAGTAACTCCTTAGCTGTCCATCGCATTAACTGACCCAAGGTACTAATGCAAGGAAAGTTATTTTAGTTGTGTATACATTTTTTTATTGTAGTGTAATGTCTTTGGGAGGAAAAGTAAACACAAGACGGATGTCATAGCCTGACATGGAATCCATTTTCACAAAAATAATCTATGAAATATTCTGGTCATAAGAAACTATTATGCGAATTTTTTAAAATTATCAAAATTAAATGCTTTTAACCTCCTCGGATACTATACGAACACTGATGCACCTTTTCTTGTTTACAAATCCGCCCAGATAGAACTGGTTTTAATATGTACGCAGTGTATACGCGACCGCAATTAACTTTCCTTGCATTAGTACCTTGAACTGACCCCTCTTATCTCCCTCTGCTTAATACCTGACTACAAGTGACTACTAGTAGTAAACAACTTGAAGGGTTACGTGTCACAACCCCCTTATCGTCAAGACAAGAGGGAACTACAAATTAAATTTACATTTTAGTTGTACAACCATATATACGCCGAAATGTGTGCTCTGTAAACTGTACACCCTAATCTGTACATCTGTACAACTTGAAAAAGTGTGTTTCAGTTTGTCAGAATACATTACTGACCGAGAGATTTCAACTCCCTAACAAATCGTCTAAATCGACGAAAACGTAGTGACGACGAGTTTTCAAAATGACGGTAACCTACATGCAATATACGCACACTGCAGC
Source organism: Eurytemora carolleeae (assembly GCF_000591075.1). Taxonomy (NCBI): domain Eukaryota; kingdom Metazoa; phylum Arthropoda; class Copepoda; order Calanoida; family Temoridae; genus Eurytemora; species Eurytemora carolleeae. The sequence goes on along the minus strand of NW_019396288.1, from coordinate 331,478 downwards.
CAAACTTGGAGTTTTCAGCAGGATTTTATTAATTTGGAGAGGAAGTGTCTGGAAGGTAGTTTTATAATTCGCAAATCCTAATTTCACAAAATTTTTGAAAATTTCCAAAAAAAACCTTAATTTTAAGGGGGTTTGGAGGGATCTTTGTTTATTCATCTCTCTATACGCATTTATCAGGTAATTGCGTCATATCGCGTAAATTTAAATTCAATAGAAAATTTTTAGGATAGACCTGTTCACTTGTTATGATCTTTTCATTGAATTGCATAATTTGCATTCATTGCATCCACAGATCTGAACTTTCCTTGTAATACATCCACAAATTTGTGATCTTTCCTTGTATTAAAGAGCGTGTTCGCGAATAATGAAAGGCGGTTGTGATCTTTCCTTGTATTACATCTGCAGATCTGTGATATTTCCTTGTGTTACATCCACAGATCTGTGATCTAACCTCGTATATTAAATCCACATATCTGTGATCTTTCCTTGTATTTATCTACAGATTTGTGATCTCTCCTTGTATTACATCCACAGATCTGTGATCCTTCCTTCTATTACATCTATCACATCCACAGATCTGTGATCCTTCCTTGTATTACATCTACAGATCTGTGATATTTCCTTGTGTTACATCCACAGATCTGTGATCTAACCTCGTATATTACATCCACATATCTGTGATCTTTCCTTGTATTACATCTTCAGATCTGTGATATTTCCTAGTACAATCAAAGATCTGTGATCTTATCTTGTATTACATCCGCAGACCTGTGATCTTATCTTTTATCTCATCCCCAGATCTGTGATATTTCCTAGTTCAATCGAAGATCTGTGATCTTATCTTGTATTACATCCACATATCTGTGATCTTTCCTTGTATTACATCTACAGATCTGTGATATTTCCTAGTACAATCAAAGATCTGTGATCTTATCTTGTATTACATTTACAGATCTATGATCTTTTCGTGTATTTCATCCACAGATCTGTGATATTTCCTAGTACAATCAAAGATCTGTGATCTTATCTTGTATTACATCAACAGACCTGTGATCTTACCTTGTATTTCATCCACAGATCTGTGATATTTCCTAGTACAATCAACGATCTGTGATCTTATCTTGTATTACATCCACAGACTTGTGATCTTATCTTGTATTTCATCCACAGATCTGTGATATTTCCTAGTACAATCAAAGATCTGTGATCTTATCTTGTATTACATCAACAGACCTGTGATCTTTTCTTGTATTTCATCCACAGATCTGTGATATTTCCTGTACAATCAAAATATCTGTGATCTTATCTTGTATTACATCTACAGATCAATGATCTTTTCTTGTATTTCATCCACATATCTGTGATATTTCCTAGATCTGTACAATCAAAGATCAGTGATATTTCCTAGTACAATCAAAGATCTGTGATCTTATCTTGTATTACATCTACAGATCAATGATCTTTTCTTGTATTTCATCCACATATCTGTGATATTTCCTAGTACAATCAAAGATCTGTGATCTTATCTTGTATTACATCCACAGACCTGTGATCTTATCTTGTATTTCATCCACAGATCTGTGATATTTCCTAGTACAATCAAAGATCTGTGATCTTATCTTGTATTACATCCACAGACCTGTGATCTTTTCTTGTATTTCATCCACAGATCTGTGATATTTCCTAGTACAATCAAAGATCTGTGATCTTATCTTGTATTACATCTACAGATCAATGATCTGTTCATGTATTTCATCCACATATCTGTGATTATTATTTTAACATTTCTTATTTTAGTATTATGTACAGATACGTTCTAGTTCTGGATGAGAAGGCAGGATTCAATATATTTATGAAAATACTAGCTGAATGGCCCTGCATTGTCCGCGGGAAAAAAAAATTTGAAATTTTTTTCAGCCTATGTCATCCCCATTAGTGTCCACAAAAAAATTCAGCGCATTCGGTCTAGCCGTTTGCCCGGCTATTGGGAGCATATATATGAACTTTTTGTTTTATTAAAAAAGGTTTTTATATATAGTTAGATGTTTTTTTCTCGTCAAATCAACCATGGCTAAATATTTACAATAACAATTTGTTCCCAAAGGAAGTGAACACTAACCTTAATCCCAAATTTCCCAATATTTAAATCTTTTTGCAATCGGTTAGTATATAGAAACCATTGCAATTTCTAATTCATCTTATTCAATTTATAGTTATATCAAAGGTCCACGAAATCAGGTTGTAAAGATATATGGATCAGATAAGTGTTCAAAAAATAACTTTACTTGATATATTGATGAAATAATAGAGCAAAGATAATTTTGAAGTGTTCTGTGTTTACTGCTCTAAAGGAATACAAAGGAAATAAGAAGAACAAATACTTAAAGTTGTTTTTTTTTCCTTTAACTCGTTGTTTGAGCAAATAGTTTTGACAAGCAATGATTATTTGTAGATTATTTTTTGCATCTCTTAAATGCTTTTGTCTTAATTTTTATATTATGACGCTTTTATTATGTTTTATGTTTGATGAGATAAAAAGGAAACTAAAATAGTTGTTTTGTTCTTTTTTAAATTATTTCAATTATTGATTGATTAATCCGTTGTGAATCCGACATGACTCTCTTGTATCGAAGTGTCACTTGAATTTGGTTTCTGTCACAAAAAGATGAAGAAACACAAATAATAAACTTTGTTCTTTCTTTTGAAGGATCCCTCTCTCATTTATTCTTGGTTTCTATGTTTCCCAGGTATGTTAATGTTCATAGTATAGAGGCGCAATTGAACGTTTTGAAAGGGGGGGGGGTACAATAGGCTAAACCCTTTTTTAATGTTAGTTACGTAATTGTGTAGCTTAATAACATTGTAGGGGGGATGGGGGCAAATGCAAATGATTCAATCCAGATTTCTTTGCATGTTTCTATTTCAAATTTTTCAGTTGACAAAAATTTTTAAAATGTTTAACCAATGAGATTCCCTTTTTCATTTTAGTAAATATGAAAAAACTGTTTTATCTAAAATTTTATTATCAAATACATATATGCTGAACACTTTTATTATCAAATACATATATGCTGAACACTTTTATTATCAAATACATATATGCTGAACACTTTTATTATCAAATACATATATGCTGAACACTTTTATTATCAAATACATATATGCTGAACACTTTTATTATCAAATACATATATGCTGAACACTTTTATTATCAAATACATATATGCTGAACACTTTTATTATCAAATACATNTAAGTTATAATTTATAATAATATTTATATTCAGGTAGTTTCAAGATGGTGGGATCAATGGAATGCATTGGCTTGGCCAGACAGGTATACTAAACTAATAAAGCATTTGTAAGATTTAGTTTTTTTTACAAGTTCCGGGAAAATGTTTTCAGTAGAGATCGGAGAAAGATTTACAAAGCTTAACACTTTGAACCAATTTTGATACTAAAATTAACATTAGTTTAATTTTAGAACTTGAATCATAGCATGACGTCAACCGTTTTTTTTTTTCTTATCATTAAAGTATAATAGGTTAATTATTATTTATCTTAATGTCGATAATTTATTAATTTAGGCTTGCCCAGCAGCTGACGTGCTATCTTAACTGCAGGTAACATATCTTTAACTTTACAGAATAGTTGTAGTTAATTCATTATCAGTTTCCATATTTATGAATAATTGTAGGTAGCATATCATTAGTTACCATATTTATGGATAATTGTAGGTAGTATATCATTAGTTACCATATTTATGAATAATTGTAGGTAGCATATCATTAGTTACCATATTATATAGTAATTGTAGGTAGCATATCATTAGTTACCATATTATGAAGTAATTGTAGGTAGCATATCATCAGTTACCATATGATAAAGTAATTGTTGGTAACATATCATTAGTTACCATATTATATAGTAATTGTAGGTAGCATATCATTAGTTACCATATTATAAAGTAGTTGTTGGTAACATATCATTAGTTAGCATATTATTATGTAATTGTAGGTAACATATCATTAGTTAGCATATTATTAAGTAATTGTAGGTAGCATATTATTAGTTACCATATTATATAGTAATTGTAGGTAGCATATCATTAGTTACCATATTATATAGTAATTGTAGGTAGCATATCATTAGTTACCATATTATAAAGTAATTGTAAGTAACATATCATTAGTTACCAAATTATAAAGTAATTGTAGGTAGCATATCATTAGTTACCATATGATAAAGTATTTGTTGGTAACATATCATTAGTTACCATATTATATAGTAATTGTAGGTAGCATATCATTAGTTACCATATTATAAAGTAATTGTTGGTAACATATCATTAGTTAGCATATTATTATGTAATTGTAGGTAACATATCATTAGTTAGCATATTATTAAGTAATTGTAGGTAGCATATCATTAGTTACCATATTATAAAGTAATTGTAGGTAACATATCAGTAATTTTCCAAATTAATTGTAAGTAACATTTTGGTGTTAACCATAAAACAGGATAATTTTAGGTAACTTAAGGATAACTTGATATGTAATTTAAGTAATTAAACAGTTTTGAAGTAGTTATCTTATTAAAATTAACAATTTGAAAAGCTTAATAGTTTGCTGTATTATTAACCTGCTACAAATATACTGACCGTTGACTGTTATAGACTAAATCACTGTAGACTGTAGTATGTAAACTATATCACTGTAGACGGTAGTATGTAAACTGTATCAATGTAGATCGTAGTATGTAAACTGTATCACTGTAGATCGTAGTATGTAAACTGTATCACTGTAGACCGTAGTATGTAAACTGTATCACTGTAGATCGTAGTATGTAAACTGTATCACTGTAGATCGTAGTATGTAAACTGTATTACTGCAGACTGTGGTATGTAAACTGTATCACTGTAGACTGTAGTATGTAAAATGTGTCACTGTAGACCGTAGTATGTAAACTGTATCACTGTAGACCGTAGTATGTGAACTGTATCACTATAGACTGTAGCATGTAAACTGTATCACTGTAGACTGTAGTATGTAAAATGTGTCACTGTAGACTGTAGTATGTAAACTGTATCACTGTAGACCGTAGTATGTAAACTGTGTCACTTTAGACTGTATTATGTAAACTGTATCACTGTAGACTGTAGTATGTAAACTGTATCACTGTAGACTGTAGTATGTAAACTGTGTCACTGTAGACTGTATCTTATATTACAACAAGACATATTTACATGTACACTTTACAGTTACAATGAGAATGTATATATTGATCGAGCAAGAACAAACACTAAATTTACAAAACTTGTTCTGGTTGAAAATAACACTTATATTTGAAAATCAAAGATCTCGTGAGATCATTATTTTTTTTTATAATTGGAATTTATGATATTACTCCCTAGGAACATAAAATGAATATTGAAGTTAAAATAAATTGTTATTTTTGAGGACTACCCGACGTTCCTGTATTAGATGGGCCTGCTTATCTAACGTGCTGACTCTTCGAATGATTAGCAGTAAGGTAGGATTCAGGTCAAATAATGACAATGTTAAGTCTTCTAGACCATTTTGTAAACAGATTCGCTGCAAGTGAATGGCAGTGGTCAACCAGAGTACGTCCTAATTATCTATGATTTTAAAATCTAGCGTGAGACATCTTACATCTTCCTCTAAAGCACGTTTTTAGGACGGACCTTATTCCGACAAAACTCTTTGGTTTTAGAATCCAACTAGAGCTAAGGTATCTCCAGTTTTAGAATCCAACTAGAGCTAAGTTATCTCCAGTTTAGAATCCAACTAGAGCTAAGATATCTCCAGTTTAGAATTCAACTAGAGTTAAGATATCTCCAGTTTAGAATCCAACTAGAGCTAAGGTATCTCCAGTTTAGAATCCGACTAGAGCTAAGTTATTATCTACAGTTAATCCAACTAGAGCTAAGATATCTCCAGTTTAGAATCCAACTAGAGCTAAGATATCTCCAGTTTAGAATTCAACTAGAGCTAAGGTATCTCCAGTTTAGAATCCAACTAGAGCTAAGTAATTTTCTACAGTTAATCCAACTAGAGCTAAGATATCTCCAGTTTTGATCCGTGAATAAGAGAGTATTGACTAATGGCCATCACATTTGACTGGGTTCAAGTAGAAAGTAAAAAGAGAATTGAAAATAACAAAATATAAATCTTGGGTGTAAAAATGGTTTGGTAAGTGAAGGCTCGCTGATTATTTAACAATATACATCGGAATCAACCTGTAGGAAATACAGTATATAGATTGTCATAGTTTTTATAATATTTTTCACTGTTGAAAACTAGAAACTGCTTTTAGTCTAGTGTTCTATTTACGTCATTATTCCAGAGTTGAACTATTTCTCTGAAGTGGTTCATCAAGACTCGAGAGTGCATTAATTAAAAAATAGTTCAATCATTAACTCTGACCTCTGATTTTACATTAAAACCTATAATATTTTCTAAAGTTTGTTATATGTAAAGGTTGCCCTGAGATTTCCAACTCTTGAACATTTAATAGAGGCAGGACTCCTCACTTCTAAGGTAAGTTTCTTTAATACTTGATATCTTGTCAGGGAATACTTGATATCTTGTCAGGGAATACTAAATATCTTGTCAGGGAATACTTGATATCTTGTCAGGGAATACTAGGTATCTTGTCAGGGAAATTTATCTTGTAATTGATTTTTGTATTGTTTGGCCAATTTATTGTACGTACTGCTAACTTTATGTACAGCTTATTGTACCAATAGACAGGCATCTTTACTGCACTTAACTTGTTCCATTTTCATCTAGGAGCTAGGAAAGCTGGATCTGATGCTGGAGAAAACAGGTGGAAGACATGATTTGTCTTGGTATCCGATTTCATGGGCTCAGGTTTGATTTCATTTCATGTTTAGAAGCTTGGTTCTTAAGTCAGATACTTTATTTGTAATCTTGTTTATAAGGTTAGATCCTTCATTTGTAATCTTGGTTATTTGGTTAGATCCTTTATTTGTAATTTTGGTTATTAGGTCAGATCCTTCATTCGTAATCTTGGTTATTAAGTTACATCCTTCATTTGCCATCTTGGTTATAAAGTTATAGATCCTTCATTTGTAATCTTGGTTATTAAGTCAGATCCCTTATGTGTAATCTTGGTTAATATCTTGTAATCTTGGTTATTATTATATAATCTTGGTTATCCTTCATTGTAATCTTGGTTATTAGGTCAGATCCTTCATTTAATATTCTTCAGATTCAGTATTTTAGAAATAAAAAAGTCTTTGAAATGAAATTTTGTATTTTTCATTTTATGCCTTTTTTATCTATTCAAGGGGGGGGGATGAGCTATGGTTGGGAAGCTTCATGACTTGATTTAACCGCATCTTTAGGAGGCTGTCAGGAAGAGCAGAAAAGATGCACTGATTCCTGCGGATCTCTGGATGTCGTAAGTATAGTCTAATATGTAAAGCTGACTGGCGGGGGCTGTCTTATAATAATAATAATAATAATTACAGGAATACATGGATTAAAGTTCCTCACATTAAGTTTAAAGACAACAAGCTAAGGACAGACATCAACAGAATATTGACAAACTTCATTAAGCTCCAAGAATTTTTGTCCGTGTCTGGGGGCTAATAAGAGGGTCGCATACATTGGGTTCCCAATCTATGCTAAATATTATCATATCGTTTACACTGTTGAACTTAGTTAAACTTGGTTTGCCCAATTGAAAGACGACATTTTAGTGCATTATTTCTTCGCACTTAAAACTTAATGACACAATAACACACAAATATTTCTTCCTTTAAAAATACAAAATGTTCTACTTGTTCCTAGTTCATCAGAAGGCAAGTGCTGTTGGATAGATTGAAGACATTTTTTAAAATATTAAATGTCATCTTTGCTGGGTTTCACAAAACAATTAGTTATTAAGAAATTCTAGCTGCTAGAATATGGCATCATTTGAAAGCTGGAATACCTGATCTAGCAGTGTGCGTGTTGTCATTATGAACTAAGAATTAATTTCCATTATGCATAAATATTGCACAATTCATTTTAGAAATAAAAGTATGCTGATAAAATAGAAAGTTTTACGTATTTCATCTTATCCAATTTCTAGCATTTAACTATTTCTAAATTTGGATTGTATGAAAACTAATGATCAAACTAATATGTTTTCCATCCTTGTTTTAAGTAAACTTCAAGACTCTCTGATGAACATTGCTGATCAGAATTGGAGAATGTTTTGTTATGGCTGGGTTAGTATACCCCTAGGTAATCAAATATTTAGTTTTTTTCTTTTGCATAATTTTTCATCATTTTGAAAGATAATAAAGATTTGTGTTTTTTAAGAAATATTTCTTGAATTTCTTTTATTTTTGTTTATAATAATTATTTCAGCATATTTTGATTATTTAAGATAATTCTGTATTTTTTAATATTTTTAAACATTACCATAAATATGGATTAATCTTAAAATTAATTTAAAATCTGTTCAAAATAATGAATATATTTTATTTCAGTGTATACCCAGCTAGTGACTATAGCTGTTTATACATACTTCTTTGCTGCGCTCTTCGGTAGTCAGTATCTAACTCCCACCAAGTAAGTTGAATTTAAAAGGAGTCTCTCCTCGTAATTTTAAATGATTTTTCATTTAATAAGTACATTAACATTTCACGTTGTCTCCCTAAATAAAAAATATATCTGAACGGAAATGATTAAATTTTAGAACAAGAACAAGAATTTAGTAACAATTTTCCGATTTTCTAAACAGTGCATACATTTTCGATATTCAAAAAAAAATAGTTAAATACTTTTGGAAAACTTTATTTTTGGGGCCTATGTTTCTTTGACAGTAAATCGTCGAATTGGATTCCCATTGAAAATCTGGAGATAAAATGTTGATCACATTATTTTGGGAGGTTGGCTTAGTTCCAAGATGCTATATTTTTGCTTTAACTTTTAGTTTTATCATTAAAAATTATGTTTAATAAACGTCACATATTTTAAAATTCAGAATTTTTTATTTCAGATACTTGATAGACGGAGAGATGTTCTACAAGGTAGATGAGCACGATTACAGACCTGGAGCAACTGGAAACCTGGTCGGATATGATGATAGGCGAGTATGAGAACTTTTAGTTTAAACTAGTTCTACACCCTAGCTCAAGATAAAGAAGACCGTCACCCCCCCCCCCCTTGTAATTTTATATCCTTCCTACTTAATTACCTCCCCACCCCTCTTCACTCCATTTTATACCGATTCACAATTTTTTCAAACCGAATCAGTTGACCAGTGTCTCCCCAACCTATAGGTGACTATTTAAACTGTTATTAATTGTGTACACGTTTTTTCATTAAATGATTCTGTTTTATTTGATATTGTTTTTGTTTTAGTAGTAATGAGGATATCATAGCAATGTCGATTTATATATATATATAAGTGGTCTCCATGGTGTTTTATTTCTAATCTGGTTTGGTTCAACCTTCCAGCCAACCATATATTAGAATTTTTTAATTAGGGTTTCCAGTCTTTTCCGGATCAATTTGGTTCCGTAAATGTCTTGCGGAACACTTACGGAACTTTTCGTGAAACTTTCAGCGGAACAAATCGCGAGTTTTCAACTTTTTAAGCACTTAAAAATAAAAAAATTGCTACTTGGTAGAAAAAACTTTTAGAAGGTCAGACATATTACTGGGCAAGGCTTAACACAAAAGAGAACCAAATTTGAAAAAAAAAATTTAATTTCGACCACTTTGAACTACCGAACTAATTTTAGAAAAGTATTTTGATTATCGCAGGAATAATACATTGACCCAAAATTATGTTACCTATGTTTTTTTATAAATAGAATAGAAGTCGTTTCTTTACTTTAAGATGAAGTTTTCACTGAAAACTGAACCTATTTTTAATTTTGAAAAGACGAGATTTAAAGATATTCTTCTCTTAGGTCTAATACACGTCCAAATCCTGTTTAGTGCAGTAAAGTGTAGCAACTAAAAACACAATCATAATTTTTCAAATTCTGAATCTCAAGATTAAAATATTGATTATTGAAATTTTATTTTATCAAATGTTGAGGATTGCAGATGTTTCTGATATTGGTATATTTACATGCGAATGTATACTAAAGAATAGGATATTGTTATATTAACCTATTTATGTATACTACAGAGTCTAAAACTAAAGAATGCGCGAATTTTAAGTTCGAGGTTAAAAGTTCTGTAAAATAATGAATAGCTACTTAAATATTAAACTTTCTCAATTTTAAATTTGAATTTCCTGGGAAAATCTGAACCAATCAGAGAAAAGGATTTACGGAGAATATTACATAACCATCGCTAATCAGCTGTTCTTACGTAACCGAAAACAAAACATACAACCGTTTTTTGGGTTTACATCCAAAAATTAATTTATCTAAAACGTGAAATTTCTTTAACAAGGTTTTCACTTTTAAATGTATCGTAAAGTTGAATGCCGCTTTCTCAGCTGCAGCAGAATGATGATTGAATAATAGACAAATAGGGAAAATGCAGGATTTCAAGATAATTTAAACCTCTGTTTAAAATTTAACTCGTCTATTTCGGCGAGTTAAATATTTAACCACAGGGTTAAATATTTAACCTCACGGTTAAAGTTCAGGTTTAAATTAAGTCAGAAGTGGTATTTAACCATGAACTTAAAATTTAAGTCAAAACTTTTCGTTCTTTAGTTTTAGACTCGGTATAAATTAAGAAATTGATGGTAAGAAAACAAATAAATACAAAATAATTGTTTTTAAAAACTAATAATGTATTTTTTAGTATTTTCGATATGTATATCCCCACCTTTACCCTACTGGAGTTTGTATTCTACTTTGGATGGTTAAAGGTAGGAGTCTTTTAATTTTTTTATCCTTCTTTTTGGCATTTTTTTATTAAAATTAAATTTTTTTATTTATTTTAAAGGTTGCCGAGTCTCTGATCAACCCTTTTGGAGAAGATGATGATGATTTTGAAACCAATTATATTATTGACAGGTTAAGATTTTATAGTTAAATTATTGAAAGGTTGAGATTTTAAATTTATATTATTGACAGGTTAAGATTTTATAATTATACTATTGACAGGTTCAGATTTTATAATTATATTATTGAAAGGTTGAGATTTTATAATTATAGTATTGAAAGGTTGAGATTTTATAATTATATTATTGAAAGGTTGAGATTTTATAATTATATTATTGACAGGTTAAGATTTTATAATTATAGTATTGACAGGTTCAGATTTTATAATTATATTATTGACAGATTAAGATTTTATAATTATATAATTCAGATTTTATAATTATATTATTGAAAGGTTAAGATTTTATAATTACATTATTGACAGGTTCAGATTTTATAATTATATTATTGACAGGTTAAGATTTTATAATTATAGTATTGAAAGGTTGAGATTTTATAATTATATTATTGAAAGGTTAAGATTTTATAATTACATTATTGAAAGGTTAAGATTTTATAATTATATTATTGAAAGGTTGAGATTTTATAATTATATTATTGACAGGCTAAGATTTTATAATTATAGTATTGACAGGTTCAGATTTTATAATTATATTATTGAAAGGTTAAGATTTTATAATCATATTATTGACAGGTTAAGATTTTATAATTATATTATTGACAGGTTCAGATTTTATAATTATATTATTGAAAGGTTGAGATTTTATAATTATATTATTGACAGCTTCAGATTTTATAATTACATTATTGACAGGTTCAGATTTTATAATTATATTATTGATAGGTTCAGATTTTATAATTACATTATTGAAAGGTTAAGATTTTATAATTATATTATTGAAAGGTTGAGATTTTATAATTATAGTATTGACAGGTTAAGATTTTATAATTATATCATTGACAGGTTCAGATTTTATAATTATACTTTTGACAGGTTGAGATTTTATAATTATATTATTGACAGGTTGAGATTTTATAATTATATTATTGACAGGTTAAGATTTTATAATTATAGTATTGACAGGTTCAGATTTTATTATTATATTATTGACAGGTTCAGATTTTATAATTATATTATTGACAGGTTCAGATTTTATAATTATAGTATTGACAGGTTCAGATTTTATTATTATATTATTGACAGGTTCAGATTTTATAATTATATTATTGACAGGTTCAGATTTTATAATTATATTATTGACAGGTTCAGATTTTATAATTATATTATTGATAGGTTCAGATTTATTATTATAGTATTGCAGAGAAACCGCAAATGAAAATAAACAGTTAAAAAAATATGAATATCTATTGACATATTATTATTGACAGGTTCAGATTTAATAATTATATTATTGACAGGTTCAGATTTTATAATTATATTTTTGACAGGTTCAGATTTTATAATCATATTATTGACAGGTTAAGATTTTATAATTATATAATTCAGATTTTATAATTATATTATTGACAGGTTCAGATTTTTTAATCATATTATTGACGGGTAAAGATTTTATAATTATATTATTGACAGGTTCAGATTTTATAATTATACTATTGACAGGTTCAGATTTTATAATTATATTATTGACAGGTTAAGATTTTATAATTATACTATTGACAGGTTGAGATTTTATAATTATATTATTGACAGGTTGAGATTTTATATTTACATTATTGACAGGTTAAGATTTTATAATCATATTATTGATAGGTTCAGATTTTATAATTTAATTATTGACAGGTTCAGATTTTATAATTACATTATTGACAGGCTGAGATTTTATAATTATTTTATTGACAGGTTCAGATTTTATAATTACATTATTGACAGGTTGAGATTTTATAATTATACTATTGACAGGTTGAGATTTTATAATTATATTATTGACAGGTTAAGATTTTATAATTATATTATTGACAGGTTGAGATTTTATAATTATATTATTGAAAGATTCAGATTTTATAATTATATTATTGACAGGTTAAGATTTTATAATTATATTATTGACAGATTCAGATTTTATAATTATATTATTGACAGGTTGAGATTTTATAATTATACTATTGACAGGTTGAGATTTTATAATTATAGTATTGACAGGTTAAGATTTTATAATTATCTTATTGACAGGTTAAGATTTTATAATTACATTATTGACAGGTTAAGATTTCATAATTATATTATTGACAGGTTGAGATTTTATAGTTATATTATTGACAGCTTCAGATTTTATAATTATATTATTGACAGCTTCAGATTTTATAATTATATTATTGACAGCTTCAGATTTTATAATTATATTATTGATATGTTCAGATTTATTATTATATTATTGCAGAGAAACCGCAAATGAAAATAAACAGTTAAAAAAATATGCATATCTAATTTGTACTTGATCAGATAAAAGGTTTTAAAGGTTCGGGCATTGCCAGCTTTGCATGGAGGGTCACTTATAATTTCGCTTACAAGTTACAGTCTCTTTAAGTGCATTTATTTATCGATTATAGCTTTTACATTTTCTATAAAAAGTATCTCACGCAATGTCAATGTAGTTTTAGTGAACCTTTAGGTAACACAAGTATGATTCATTTTAGTATTGTTTTAAAATTTTCTTTATTTATTGATTTAGGAAGAGATTTTTGTGTATTTTTTGTTTTAAAATCAGGAACTTCCTGTATTTTTGATTTACTCTGATTTGACAATTTTGTATGGGTTCTCTGCTCTTCGGTATAGGTCGTTTTTAACCATTTTCTCCTAATAGACGGAACAGAATTAAGTAAAATTACTAACGAACCATATCGAATTCAGTTCGACGTCAACATATTTCTCCTTCCATTTTTCGCGAACACTCCCTTTAAACTTGTAATCTGAATCATGGTTTGGTAGCATCTACTGTATTAAGATATGTTTAGAAATCTCCAGCTCGGATATCTGATGGTAGAGAGAGAAGATGTGGTTCAAGAAGATCCTTTCGGAGAATACGAGATCCCGCCTAATGTTCTTCCTCACACCATGAGGTGATGCTTATTAATCCAAAATATCAAGGGAAAATATGATAAATTATTTCTTCCCCATTTTTCCTTCCCATTTCCCCTTTTCTCTCCCTGGGGGGCCGGGGGGGGCAAATATAACAATTTACACCTAAAAGGTTTTTGGAAATTTCCCGTGTGATCCAAACCTAGCAGATAAAAAACAAATTTTCTCTTTTCTTCTTTTTTCTTTTCTTCCCTCTTCCTCCTTTATCCTTCCCTCTTCCCCCTTTTTTCTTCCCCTTTCCCCCCTTTTTCCTACCTTCTTACCCCTTTTTCTTTCCTTTTACTCCTTTTTCCTTCCCTCTTCCCCCTTTTTCCTACCCTCTTACCCCTTTTTCCTACCCTCTTACCCCTCTTTCTTTCCCTCTTCCCCCTTTTTTTTTATTTTTCCCCACAACCTCTTACTAGAGCTCATGGACAAACGGTAAAATATCCCAAATTTGGTTTGTTCATATAGGATGTACTTATGGGGGGGGGGGTCTAAGCTTTAAAAGGGAAAATGCAAATTTTAAGGGGCACTGCCTCCTTGTGCGCCCCTGACAACATGTTTATTATTTAGTTCTAAAGAGTTCATAGACTCAGGACCTCAGATGCCTACAGACAATGTGTATGTGGAGGAGGATGGAATGGCATTAGGAAAACAAACCATTTAAATACATTTGGTTTTATATTCTAACCTTCATCCCCCCCCTAACCTTTCTCTCATTCCCACCATGATATATTTTAAATTTTGGGTTCTCTACTGAAGTAAACTATAAAGAAACTGACCTAACACTTTAAAGCTAGAAAACCAATGATCTGATAAAGGTTTAAAGGGTACCGTTGTGAATTGGGCATTTCCAGTTTAAAATGGTTTGACGGCCATATAGTCATTAAATGGTGGTATTCTAGTTACTGAGAAGGATCAGGACGATCAAGGATTGATCGTAAACCTTAGACCCAGTATCAAATCTAGACTAAGCAGACTAGGGTAACCATTTATATTCATTATTCAACAAATCTTCCAGAGAGGGTTTTTATCTTGTAAAAATGCTTAACCTGTAACCATTTTTCTTCATAGATTTGAAAAGAATACAAAAAGATCTCTGTTTTGGCGGCAAAACAAATAGACACTTACCAAAAATGATCGAAAGATTAATTGTGTTATTAATCCCATTTTTTAGAAGTTCAATACGAACTGGAAGACGACCTTCTATTGCCTCCCGTCGTTCTTGTGGTTCCATTATTTCCAACAGAGGCAGAGTAGAGTCACGCAAACAATATGGGAAAGGTTAGCATTTAGACAATATGGGAGTGATTAGCATAAGATAACTATGGGAATATGGGACAATATGGAAAGTTTAGAATAAAGACAATATGGAAAAGTTTAGAATAAAGACAAAATGGGAAAGGCTAGTACAAAGAATATAGGAGTGATTAGCATAAGGAAATCATGGGAAAGGCTAGCATAGAAACTTAATGGGAAAGGTTAGACTAAGGACATCATGGAAAAGTTAGCATAAAAACAATATGGGAGAAATTAGCAAAAGGACAGCATGGGTAAGGCTAGCATAGAAACTAAATGGAAAAGGTTGGCATAGAGATAAAATGGGAAAAGTTAAAATAAAACCAACATGGAAAAGGTAAGTATAGAGAAAATATGGGAAAGATTAGAATAAAGCCAATATGGGAAAGATTAACTTAGAGATAATAAGGGAAAGGTTAGCATAGAGACTAATTGGGAAAGGGTAGCATGAATACAATATGTAAACTATTAGTATAGAGCGAATATGGGAAAGGTTAAAATGAAGAAAAAATGTAAAGGGTAAGCATAGAGACATTATGTGAAAGGTTAGCACTTAGCTCGAGCAAATATGGGAAAGGTTAGTGCAGAGAAAATACGTGAAAGGTTAGAATGAAGACAATTTGGGAAAGGTTAGCATAGAGCTAATATGGGAAAGATTAGTGCAGAGAAAATATGGGAAAGGTCAGCATCAAAAACAAGGGAAAGACTAGTATAAAAAACATATTTGAAAGGTTAGTAAAGATTAGATATGGAAACGTTTGCATATAGGCATTATGGGAGAGGTTAGTATAATAAAAAATGGGAATGGTTACCACTGAGTCAATATAGGACAGATTAGCATAGAGACAAGTGCCAAGCGACAATTTTTCGAAGTGACAACTTCCCATATGTGCAATGGGGCCAAGCGCTGCGGCAAAGAATTGGCTGAGGGTCCGCAGCTAGAACAGGCTAGGGGTCCGAGCGTTGCGGCTAGGACAGACATGGGAAGTTGGCGCTTGGGAAATTAGACATTCGGGAAGTTGTCTCTTGGGAAATACCCTTGGGAAGTTGCCGCTTGGGAAAGTACCTAACATCCTAAAACCTATTCAGTCAATACTATAATATGAAAATATTGGTCTTGTAAAAAATATATGAATTGTTTAGATGGTTTGATAAGTCGAAATTCAACCTATACTGGTTTATCATTTGGAGTCCCACAATCAAGCGGAGGTACAGGATGTTCCACTAAACATGACTTTAGAGTCAGTTAAGTGCACTTGCCGCGTTGAATTACAAGAAAGAGATAGATTAGTAATTATGTTAGGGTTAGGTTAGATTAAGACACTTTCTGTGCCGAGCGCTGGGGCTAGGCCAGGCTAGAGGGCCTAGCGCCGCAGCTAGAACAGGCTCTATACTCTGTCTTGTAATTCAACGCGGCATGCGCACTAAACTTCCTTAACTTCCTTCCTGCCCAGTTTAGAGACAACTTAAAGATCGTCTTTAATCTTCAATAGTTATCTATCCGGTAATTTTTATATCGGAAAAAAATGTTGATCACATTTAGGAAATGACAGGATTAAGGGTATTAGTTTTAAGAATCGTATTTGTAAAATATGGTTGTCGGTCGAATGCCGCAAATTATTTCTTAGATAAAAGGTTATCTGTAAACTGTCATAGCAGTGGGACAAACATACAAATATAAAATCTGTGCAAAGAAGAGGGGGGTGGGGCTAGGTCTTTTAGTTTGAAATATACTATACTAGCCTTAGAGGGCGCTTCGCGCCCATCTTCTAAATTAATTGTAAACATGTTCTCTTTGTGTACATCGTAAAACAAAACAAAAATAATTCGCGGATTTTCACAAAAAAATTTCGTGGATTTTCAAAATTTTCAAAAATTTAATGAAGATCGAATTTTGATGGAGACAAATATTTGAATTTTTGATCATTCATTACCTTCCCTGGGGTCCCTAGATGTCCCACAAAAAGTTTGGGCCCGATCGGTTCAGCCGTTTTGACGTTTATTGGATACAAACAGACAGACAAACAGACAGACAAGCCAAATTTATAGATAGATTTCATTTATTTAAATTTAAATTGTTTCAATCATTGATTTTTATTATTCCCGAATGTTTTCCCATTCAGCTAAGCCTGAGTTTCAGTTTTATTTCAATAGAATCAAAATTTATTTCAATTATTCTACATGATAGACCTTATTTGTTATTTCATTTGTTCTGTTAAAGAAGTATCTCTGAGTAATGGAAACGGTCCAGTACCTGTTCTTACCCGGGGTATAAGTAGGAAGAGTAACGATACAAATCACAGGTAAGCAATAAACAAACTAGATGGAAAAATAGAATTTAGTTCTAAACCTGTTGCATTCTCATACATCCTCGCTTTTGCTCTAAATTACAAGAGAGATGACGGGGGGGTGGGGGAGGGGGTTAATTTTTTTGTGTTGAAGTTGATTTTCAGATTTTTTATTAAATATTTATTTCAGAGATAACGGGATTGTATTGGAGGAGAAGGCTGAAGGAAATACGAAGGTGAAATATCAATGTCATAAATCTGAATCCTGAAGAGACACTCGAATTAGCTTTTAAGAAACCTTTGATTTGCAGAGTTGTCTAATTTAAAAATGTTAACATATACTTCTTTTTTATCTAAATTTAGATATAACAAGCTTTTTGACAAAGCAGGAATAGAAAAGTGCACAACTATTAAAATATTAGTCTCGTTCAAATTGAAAAAGTTTTTTTGAGAAATTCTGAAAACCAATTAAAATTTGTAGCACAGGGCTTTTGCTATAATATACAACTGAAATAACGCTATAATGAACTCCATCATGCATTTCTCGTTCTAAAAAAATGGATGAATTTCAATTGTTATTTCTAAATAAGACTGGGATTTTTGCTGCAGAGACTAGGAAAACAGTTGAGATAATTAACATACTTTTAAGATTGAAAATGACGATAAAATTGTTACTCAAGATTTAAATTAATCGTTGAAAATCATATGAAGGGTTATTTGAAAGCGATCGTACCTACCTACAGTGCTAATCTATTAATATAAATAAACCAGAATAATAAACTAAATAGTTTTACACTTTGATGTCGTCTTTGACCTTAGAAACAGTTTGCAGCATTCAATTTGGCAACTTAATTTTAGAAATAGTTTTCATGAAACAGTCACAAAATAGCCATATAGTCCTGCCTTTTCCAAAATGTTGTCTGCTATTTTTTGTCTTTCAAATAACAAGAAATTGACTAGTTTCGTAGAAAATTAGACGCTTTCCTGGTTTTCTTCAATAAATTGAAATCTTAGCAAAACTTTTAATATCTCTGGTAAATTTGTAGTGTTTCTTGGGTCTGCAGTTTTTACTTTTTTTAATGCTTACAAAATTGTTTTAGTCCCCAAATGGTCTGACCTCATATACTACAGAAAAGGAGGGAACAGATTTCAAAAAGGTAAAAAAAAATCTTAAACTTTAGTGAGGAATCGGGTCTATTTTTGCTTGTAAAATCTTTACTGACTTTGAAATTTTTATACTTTTTTATATATAGTTTTTATACTTATTTTATATATAGTTCTGGTGAGAAATAAATGACATTCTTGAATTCGGAGATAATCCAATATGATCTAGGTGCTTGGTACTTGCTAATTAAAAGTTAATTTTGAGGCCCATTTGAATAAACGATTTAAAAATAATAAATTATAAAAATTAAAAAAAATTCTTGTAATTTTTTATTTATAATTCCTTTCAATTTTCTAGGAGAGTGTTTGTGACAAATATATTGTTGATTTACCTGTGGAGGAGGAGAAGGATACTAACAACATATAGGGATGTTAACGTTTTCATTTTTCAGAAAAACGATCGTTTCGTTATGAAAACGACGACAAAAATCGAAAACGAAACGAACGTTTTTTTAAAAAGTTCGTTTTTTTGAAATGGTGGTTTTTAAAACGATCGTTTTTCAAAACGTTCGTTTTTCAAAACGATCGTTTTTCAATCGTTTTTATAAAATTCGTCGTTTCGTTAACGATCGTTAACGACGAACCTTCGTTAACGACGGACCTTCGTTAACGATCGTTAACGAAGAGAGGAAACCGACCTGAAGGGCATCTGTACTTACCATTGAGTAGTTTTTAAGAAAATATCAAGGAGTTTTAACTCCCCCACAACTGTTAAACTTCATGTAAGACGACATTCAATAAAGTTGCATGTTATTTTTTTCCAAAAAAAAGACCGTTTTGATAAAGTTCGTCGTTTCGTTAACTATCGTTAACGACAACCTTTCGTTAACGACGACCCTTCGTTAACGATCGTTAATATAATTTTCAATAAAAAAAATTTTCAAAAACGATCGTTTTTTCCAAAAACGATTAACAACCCTAACAACATCTAAACATTTTAATCTGAAAATTTGAAATCGAAAACTCCAAGTTTGTTATATGTGTAAATTCATCGCTTAATGCTTAATGCATGAATATTCAACCTTCACAACAAAAAATCCGATACGTCTTTCATTCCTATAACTCCTGACGAAATCAGCAGATATAAATAGAAAAATGGTTTTCAAATGTTGCCGAATTTTTTTTCTATTTTAATACTAGCTCTGATATGTTTATTCCAGACATAGATCTCTTTTGATTGATTTAAACAATTCTACTGTATTATTTAGATAAAATGAACTCCTAAAACCATGTTTATTGTACAACGTATACAGTGCTTAAAGGGACTTATCAGTTAAGACATAATTTCTAGTGTATCCATTTTAAAAGCAATTTGCATCATCAAGTATAAATTAGATATCCAAGCTTTTAACGTTTGAAAACTGATAATTCTCCATTTATAATTTTATGTTTACTTCCCATACTTCCCCGGTATAGATAAGATAAAGGTCGGTTTCTAGATTACCGTTGCGGCAGTCCGATTAAAAAGTGTGTGATCATGTATTTTATTATTGGTTTGTACTTAGATCTGGTAGTTGTGAACTAATGTACAAGTTCTTATCTACTCATGAAGGCCGTACGGTGTTCAATAGACATACATATAAGTTCTAGTAGTTCATTTTTCTGTTCAATTTCTCGCGAATATTGTGTTATTATTTACATTGTGCAATATGTACCTATTTTTGACTCGAGTACAACAATGCTTGCTCAGCTGTACTGTTCCTATTTAATTATTCTGTTTTCTGTACATTGTACAGTGTATGTTTATATGCATTAAAACTATTTTGACACTTTACGCTCAAGAAGCGTTTTAAGCTTCAAAACTGATATTTCTATGTGTAATGTGTTTTATGACTACCTCTTATTTTTTTATGACTTAATTAATTATTGTTCATTAGTTAAAATTTCTGTTCATTGTTTTTATTTTATTTGGTTTTAAAAATTTAATAAATTTATTAATACATACTAAATAAATAATTTTTTTCAAGGTTTGTGTATGATAATTAATATTGTATCTAATTATTATAAAATGTATTGTATTTTAACGATAAACAGAAAAATATATTAGTTTGATCTAATTTTCTGGTTTTGAGTTTAGTCTAGTGTATAAGTGCACTGGTTTGTTCTATATAAAGGTTGAATGGTTTAGCTAATTGTCCAGAATCAAGGTTCTTTCTTTTCCATCTTATATTGGTTAAAGACGAAGGGTATGGGGGGGGGGTGGAGTTGAAAGGGACTAATAAAAAAAGGCCTACCCAATTCATAATGGTACCGTTGAAACCTTAATCTGACAATTAATGTGAAAAACATCTTGGTAAATTTCTTCATCGCTTCTAAAGCAAGCAATGAACAATTTAGTTTTCAAATACATTAACTAGAATATGTAGATCAAAGAACGGGTACCGTTGTGAATCGGACTTCCTATTTTTATTAATCATTCGTCACTTGAAGTTACGTTGACAGTCTCTTTAACCTTTTCAATATTTTGACCCTTATCCCCCCCCCCCCACCCTTCTTGTGGGATCTAGCAAGTGTATCCATATGATCAATCTATCATCGCTTTGTATCCATTGTTGTCCCTGACCAAGGAAATTACGGACAATCATACCATATCCAGACAAATAAATAGATTTCATTATTTTCAAAACTTGTCCAATAAATCTCGGTGAACAAACTCAACAGATTAGGGGATATTTATACGGTGAATATTATAGTCGAAAGATAAAAGTTTAAAGTTTAGGAACAAAAGAAGAGCAAAAGAGAGAATGAAATAAAGACAGATTGTTGGAGAAGATTATTTGAAGGAAGAATAGAAATAACTAGTATATTAGAGGACAAGCAAAAGCCTTAAAGGGAGTGTTAGCGAAAAATGAAAGGGGGTATAGGCTTAGTGTGGTAAAAAAGCGCTTTTGATCGCTACTAATCACCGAAGAACAAAGCGTCCATACAAATTCGGAAAGATGTAACAGTCATCGATTATTTTTCGACGCATTCGTAAATAGTTGATATTTCATAATGTTTTGTATTTTTCATGATCTGAGAGTTACTTCTGGAAACATTTATTCCTGTTTCAATGATTTTTGGTAATGAAGACGACATTTTCATATTTTCCAGGAATGTTCGAAAATCAAGCCCCAGCGAAAATTATTAAAAAATCAAAAATATTATGAAATGTTAGTATTAACTCTACACGAATGATTCGAAAAATAATCGATGACTGCTGTTTGTAATATCTGAATGATTTGTTCGGAATTAAATTGATTTGTTTACGATCCGAGTTGAATGTTGCATCTTTCTGAATTTGTATGGACACTACGTTCTTCGGTATTAGTCGTTTTTAACAATTTTCTCCTTATAGACGCAACAGATAGAAGTAAGATTAGTAGCGATCAAAAGTGCTTTTTTATCGCATTAAGCCTATACCTCCTTTCATTTTTTGCGAACACTCCCTTTAAGATGGTTTAAGTTTAATAATAAAAGTATGTGTAAAGGACAGAAACAATTTAAAACTAAGTTTTAAAGTCGGAATAAAATAAAGGCTAAAAATGGCAGATTTACATTGTTAACATCGAAACCATTTATCTGTTCAATAATGTGGATAATATCCTTATTTATCTAGAATGAAAAGTGTCCTCAATTTTTTCTGTAGCAAGAATTCTTTAAATGACTTTTACATAAAAACCAAAATTGAAAATGACAAATTTCTAAAGAAAAGTCATGGATTTCATATTCAAACT
The DNA here is from genome assembly GCF_000591075.1 of Eurytemora carolleeae. Classification (NCBI taxonomy): domain Eukaryota; kingdom Metazoa; phylum Arthropoda; class Copepoda; order Calanoida; family Temoridae; genus Eurytemora; species Eurytemora carolleeae. The sequence goes on along the minus strand of NW_019396288.1, from coordinate 308,982 downwards.
TGATTTTAAGAAAATGGTTGTGAATAGAGCGTGCCACATTATAAGAGAGGGTTACTTGAGACTTAGAATATCGTCTACAGATCCTTTAACAAACAGAATGAAAGATGAAACGGACCGACAAGTTCTGTAATAATATTACCAAATATAATATACACACTAGGTGTTTTCAAGCAAAACCTTTTAGAAAATTAGTCCAAAGTTTTCACAAAGTTTGAAGAGAAATATTTGTTCCTTTCCTTCAACTAGTAGCTTTAGTCTCTTGTCTCTTAAAGTAAATATTATATGTTTATTTCATATTTTTCAAAAATTGAAAATATAAAAAATTAATCTAAATAATCTCAATCAATTTAATCAAACTGTCGGAAACTTTTCAATATGGGAAAAACAAGACTTAAAACCACTGCTTAAACTCCATTTAAGATACGGAAATTCACTATTAATAATTAAAATGAAATTTCTTTGGACAACTTTGGATTAAAACTTGGACAAATCTAGCCAAAGGAGTTGATTCTTTGCCACAAACTCTTTGAAAAGTATTGCATATGCAAGGACTATAAATCCCCGCTTTGACCATATCAATTTGTTTTTCATTACAAATCTAAATTAGTAAATTTGTCTGATCAGAACAATCTGACGGAAACATTTGTTAATTATAGTCAAATCTGCTAAAAATATAACCCCTCCCCCTTTCATCCACCCCACGTCCTACTACAGTAGAATAGAAATACAAAGACAAATATAATTTTCCGGAGTGGTTTCTGCAATATCGGTGTCCTGTGTTTCACACAGTAGAATTTACTAACAGCCCACCAGGGTGTCAAGAAAATAAAAGTTTGCACAGAAAACTTTATTTTATTTGTCAAAATTTGTCTTTGGCAACGATTAAATGTTTTCGATCTAAAATAGATCAAAATTTAAAAAAACATAAATTTATGTTTATTTCAATAATCTCATTGTATTTTTACTTTTGATATAAGCAAGCAGAACTTATAATGTTTGATATAAGCAAGCAGAATTTACCATGTTTGATATAAGCAAGCAGAATTTACCATGTTTGATTTAAGCCAGCAGAATTCACCATGTTTGATATAAGCAAGCAGAATTTACCATGTTTGATTTAAGCACGCAGAATTTACCATGCTTGATATAAGCAAGCAGAATTTACCATGTTTGATATCAGCAAACAGAATTTACCATGTTTGATATAAGCACGCAGAATTTACCATGTTTGATTTAAGCCAGCAGAATTCACCATGTTTGATAAAAGCAAGCAGAATTTACCATGTTTGATATAAGCAAGCAGAATTTAGATTTGAATTTAGAATGATAGATTTCTTGACGCCCTTACAGGGTTACTACTAGTACTACTAGTACGTACTAGAGATAAAAACATTTATTTTATTTATCTATCATATATTCATATCATTACTTTAGTTCTGAGAGTGGAGAGGTAAGGAAAGGATAAAATGTTAGTTCAGAGTCCGGAACTTTTAGCTGACCTCGAACTAAACTACAAACAAGGATGGGACTTTATGAAGGAAATGTTCATTTTCGTCTTGTAAGTTCAAAAGAAAAAAAACCTCGTCAAAATGTAAAATATCGCTGGCTCATTATAGAAAAAACAGCAGTAAGAAAGATTAAATGAATATATCATTTACTCCCAGACAAATTAGAATCCATTTAAACCCCCGAGGGATTCAATGATTAACTGGGTGTTCATATTTTTGAAAAATTCTTATGTTTCTCTACAACGTCTTAAAGGGACAGTAAAGGGAAAATGAAAGGGGGTAAAGGCTGAAAGCTAATCACTACTAGTCACCTACTAATTAGATCGGGCCGGGATTCGCAAAATCATGATAGATTTTTGCGTCGGAATATCAATATCTTAGAATCAAATTATAAAGTGAAATAGTTGTGTTAGATATTCATTGGAATATTTAAAACTATTACTTCAGTCGTCTTCCTATTCCGACGTTTTATGGGATTCCCTCGTGGGTCCTTATTTAACAGATAAGAAATAAAGAAAGATATACAAGGAAAGATAGAATCAGATTGAAGGCTAGATAGCTAGATAGCTAGATAGCTAGATAGCTAGATAGCTAGATAGCTAGATAGCTAGATAGCTAGATAGCTAAATAGCTAGATAGCTAAATAGCTAGATAGCTAGATAGCTAGATACCTAGAGAGCTAGAGAGCTAGAGAGGTCTATATCTAGATAGCTAGATAGCTAGATAGCTAGATAGCTAGATAGCTAGATAGCTAGAGATAAATATCTAGATAGCTAGATAGCTAGATAGCTAGAGAGATAAATATCTAGATAGCTAGATAGCTAGAGAGGTCTATATCTAGATAGCTAGATAGCTAGATAGCTAGATAGCTAAATAGCTAGATAGCTAGATAGCTAGATAGCTAGAGAGGTCTATATCTAGATAGCTAGATAGCCAGATAGCTAGATAGCTAGATAGCTAAATAGCTAGATAGCTAGATAGCTAAATAGCTGGTAGCTAGATAGCTAAATAGCTAGATAGCTAGATAGCTAAATAGCTAGATGGGTGTCCAGATCAATTTCACAAATTTCCCTGGTCATAAATCCCTTGGTGAAATATTCCCCTTTCTATACTATCCTAGGAATTACCAACGTAACCCCCACCTCACCCTTCAATTCCTTTACATAAATACCCCCCCCCCTAAATTCCTTCACACTAAAACCCTTTGGCCCACCTTCCGCCTTACACCAAATTGCTTGCATTTTTGTGTAATTATCACCTTAGAACTGTTATATTGATATTAATGCATATATTCCGGTAAAATATTGATGGGTGCTGAGAGAAATAAATATTTTAAAATATTTTAAATCTACGAAGAAAATTGATAAATCAATAAACAAATTTTTAGAAGAGAAAATGCCTTAAAAGAGAAAAAAATTAAAGTTGATGGGAGCAAAGCGCCCTGGAAGCCTAATATTTTAATATTTGTTAAAAATAACAATATCTTTACCAATTCAAGTTAAACCTCTGCAATTAAAGCACTAAACATATAAAAATTAATTACCCTTAAAAGTTTTGCCAGTATAAACGCATTCCTTTATTAAAATCTTTTTTGGTATGCAACAATTTGAAAACTTATTTAGAGTTTTTTTCAGGACAAACAAATTCCTAATATAAACTTCTAAATCAATAATCTAAACAATAATAATTTGAACTCTCGTACTTCAAAACCTATTCCAATTCTGGGTTAATCGTATTTATTAGCGATATATTCATGTTTATACTAATAAAAAGCGTTTGATTTTCTTAAAATGGCACTTCATTTTGAAAAAAAGAAAATGGAAGAGAATTAGGATATTTCATTTTAAATTGCTATCGACAAGGATAGACACATAGCTTGGGAGAACGGAGAAGAAAAACATTTAAATTTTTAGTGTTGAACCACAAATTCTGGTTAGTGTAAAAACCATTTTGTTTCCAGAGTTTCAAACAATTCCTTACAAGGGGTTTTTACAATCCTTATTTTAACCCCTTCCTCGTCAAAACTAAACCAAACTGGGATTTGTTTTTGCATTTTTATTCAGATTCAAGAGTTTTATTATATTTTCTTCGGAAAAGTATATATTTATCCCTGTTCTAGTCCTATTAGTCGTTAGTTTGAATTTATTACTCTTTCAAGATATTCAAATAGATCAATCCCTTTATTGAGAGAGAAAAACAAGAGAGAATATCTAGGCACTAGAGGGATCGTAGGAAGTATCAAGGGATCGTAGGAAGTATCAAAGGATTGTTAGAAGTATGAAAGGATCGTAGAAACTATCAAGGAATCGTAGGAAGTATCAAGGTATCGAAAAAAGTATCAAGGGATTGTAAGAAGTATCAAGGGATCGTAGGAAGTTTCAATGGATCGTAGGAAGTTTCAAAGGATCGTAGGAATTATCAAGGAATTGTTGGAAGTATCAAAGTATCGTATGAATTATCAAGGTATCGTTGGAAGTATCAAATAATCCTAGGAACTATCAAGCGATCATAGGAATTGTAGAGAGGATCAAGAAATAGTAGGAAGTATCAAGGGATCGTACGAAGTATCAATAAATCGTAGGAAGTATAAAGTCATCGTAAATGGTATTAAGGAGTCGGATGAAGAATCAAGGAATTGTAGACAGTATAAAGAAATCTATAGGAAGTATTAAAGGATCGTAGGAAGCTTCAAGGTATCGAAGGAAGCATAAATGGATCGTAAAAGGTCTTAAGGAGTCGCAGGAAGAATCAAGAGATTGAAGACAGTGTCAAGGGATCGGAGGTAGTATCAAGACATATGCATTGCTTATGGATGAAATATAGAAGGTAAATATATGATTATGGATGAAATAAAGAAGATAAATATTAGATTATGGATGAAATATCGAAGATGAATATAAGATTATGGATCAAGTATAGAATATAAATATAAGATTACGGATGAAATACAGAAGATAAATAAAGATTATGGATGAAAAATCGAAGATGAATATAAGATTATGGATGAAATATCGAAGATGAATATAAGATTATGGATGAAGTATAGAATATAAATATAAGATTACGGATGAAATACAGAAGATAAATATAAGATTATGGATGAAATATTGAAGATAAATATAAGATTATGGATAAAGTATAGAAGATAAATATAAGATTATGGATGAAGTATAGAAGATAAATATAAGATTATGGATGAAGTATAGAAGATAAATATAAGATTATGGATGAAGTATAGAATATAAATATAAGATAACGGATGAAATACAAAAGATAAATATAAGATTATGGATGAAATATCGAAGATGAATATAAGATTATGGATGAAGTATAGATGATAAATTAAAGATTATGGATGAAGTATAGCAGATAAATATCAGATTATGGATGAAGTATAGAAGATAAATATAAGATTATGGATGAAGTATAGAAGATAAATATAAGATTATGGATGAAATATCGAAGATGAATATAAGATTTAGAATTAAGTATAGAAGATAAATATAAGATTATGGATAAAGTATAGAAGGTAAATATAAGATTGTGGATGAAACATAGATGATAAATATAAGATTATGGATGAAGTATAGAAGATAAATATAAGATTATGGATTAAGTATAAAAAATAGATATAAGATTATGGATGAAGTCTGGAAGATAAATATAAGATTATGGATAAAGTATAGAAGATAAATATAAGATTATGGATAAAGTAAAGAGTAAATACGAATACGTCAAATGACTAATGTCACGGCTGGTTGATCGCTGACAGATTGTATACAAACAGACGGAAGTAGGGAGAGGGGAGGGGGGTGTGGGGGGGTCTTCATATTGCGGTTTTATAAATGGGAGAGTCAATTATTCCCCAAGGAAGTGAATACTAGTGCAGAAAGCGAGGGATGGAGAAACTGAATAGGAAGAAACTAATATTATTTTCTTTTCAAAAATTACTTTAAAAAATTGTCTGGATTTTAAACGTTAAAAAGAATGTTGGTTTTACAAATTTTTGTTTCAGGTTTTTTTTGTGTGAAAATTCTAGGAAAGGTGTGTGTTGCTTAAAAAAGACTCAAAAATGTTTAGTATGCTACTTATATTGTATATGTACTATATGTACTGTACAGATGTGTGGGCAGAGAAATATGCCTTGCAGATATTACAAAGTACACTGTATACCGTACAGTTTACAGTGTACAGTATTTGTAGGGGAATTGTACAAATCGTCTTTAGTGCAGTGTAGAGGAAACCTTGATTAAATCACAGTATAGGGTACAGGAAACCTTGCGTAATGTAAAGTATATTATACATAAAACCTCATGTAAAGTACAGTATAGTGTACAAAAAAACCTTGTGTAAAGTACAGTATATTATACAGGAAACCTCCTGTAAAGTACAGCTGTACAAGAAACCTTGTGTAAAGTACAGTATATTTTACAGGAAACCTTGTGTAATGTACAGTATATTTTACAGGAAACATTGTGTAAAGTACAGTATAGTGTACAGGAAACCTCGTGTAAAGTACAGTAAAGTAAACAGGAAACCTTTTGTAAAGTACAGTATAGTGTACATGAAACCTTGTGTAAAGTACAGTATATTATACAGGAAACCTCCTGTAAAGTACAGCTGTACAAGAAACTTTGTGTAAAGTACAGTATATTTTACAGGAAACCTTGTGTAAAGTACAGTATAGTGTACAGGAAACCTCGTGTAGAGTATAATATAGTATACAGGAAACCTAGTGTAAAGTAAATTATGGTGTACAGGAAACCTTGAGTAAAGTGCAGTTTAGAGTACAGGAAACCTTGTGTAATGTACAGTAAACTGTACAGGAAACCTTGTGTAAAGTACAGTATAGTGTACAAGAAACCTTGTGTAAAGTGCATTATACTGTGTAGAAAACCTTGTGTAAAGTACTGTATAGTGTACAATAAACCTTTTGTAAAGTACAGTAAAGTATACAGGAAACCTAGTGTAAAGCACAGTATAGTGTACAGGAATCCTTGTGCTAAGTTTGTGGGGAAACAGTGTAATTAAGTTACTTAGGGGCTAACTTACGGAAAACATTACTTTGTCTCAAACTATATGAAGGGGCCAGGGGGAGAAGAAAACAGAATAAGACAGGAGGGGACATAATTGTGCGTTTATTAATATTCATCCACCTTAATTAGATCAATTGATTTATAAGAGTTGTTAAAACTAAAATAATAAATCATGATGATTTTTAACAATTCATCCCTCTCCACGTATAATAATGTAGAAAGATCATAATAAACGCAAAAAAGTAAAATATTAGTTTAAAATAAATCTCTGAATATTGTGAAATAGTAGAAGTCTGGAATTACTGAAGCTGGTTAAAAGTTTTAAAGATTTAAACTTTGCTGAAAATCTGATTAAAAACACGATAGATAAATAGATAGATCAATAGATATTTATTTATTTAGATAGATGTATAGATAGATGTAAAGATAGACAACTAGATATTTGTTTAGATAGATGTATAGATAGATAACTAGATATTTGTTTAGATAGATCTATTATATAGATAACTAGATATTTGTTTAGATAGATCTATAGATAGATAACTAGATATTTGCTTAGATATATGTATAGATAGATAACTAGATATTTTTTTAGATAGATGTATAGATAGACAACAAGATATTTGTTTAGATAGATGTATAGATAGATAACTAGATATTTGTTTAAATAGATGTATAGATAGATAACTAGATATTTGTTTTAGATAGATGTATAGATAGACAACAAGATATTTGTTTAGAATAGATGTATAGATAGATAACTAGATATTTGTTTAAATAGATGTTTATAGACCAAAAACCGATGAATAAATATCTAGTTAGGTAATTGTATAAATTAATAAATTATCTCGATACTTTCTAAAGGCTTTCTAGATACTTTATAGATATTTTCTAGATATTTTCTAGATGTTTTCTATAAACATTCTAGTTAATTTCCTAATATGCTTTCTATTTAATTTCTAGATACTTTCCAGATACTTTCTAGATATTTTCTAGATACTAGTTAATTTCTAGATATTTTCTAGAAATTTTCAAGATGCTGTCTATATATTTTCTAGAAATTTTCTAGACATTTTCTAGATACTTTCTAGATAGTCTCTGGTTTGAGGGTAAAACAACGTGATTATTAAAGGGAGCAGGTGTAAGGAATAGTTTGAGGGAAACCTAAATTAAAATATTCATACAATCACTCAACATAGATAGATAGATACTAGATATTATTAAAAACAGGATTAAACATTTAAAAGATTAAAGATAAAATCTGTAAACTCCAACATTTTAAACGGACTTTAAACGTGATTTTAAAAAGACCGTAAATGTGATTTTAAACGGACAGTAAACGTGATTTTAAACGGACCGTAAACGTGATTTTAAACGGACCATAAACGTGATTTTAAACGGACCGTAAACGTGATATTAAACGGATCTTAAACGTGGTTTTAAACGGACCGTAAAAGTGATTTTAAACGGACCGTAAACGTGATTTTAAACGGACCATAAACGTGGGATTAAACGGACTGTAAACGTGATTTTAAACGGATCGTAAACGTGATTTTCAACGGATCTTAAACGTGGTTTTAAACGGACCGTAACAGTGATTTTAAACGGACCGTAAAAGTGATTTTAAACGGACCGTAAGCGTGATTTTAAACGGACCATAAACGTCATTTCAAACGGACTGTAAACTCATTGCCACTCATAAATTTCCTGTCTAATTTTTTTTTAAATAATAGTTGTCCAGCGCTGTAGGTGGAATTTAAAAAAAAACACAGAGGGAAAACACAGAAGAAGAAAAAACGATTTTTTAGCCTACGTTACCAGCGGTGTTCCCTCAAGAATATCAGCCAATTTAGTCCAGCCGTTTGGTCAGCTATAGCTACCATATAATATGTATATATATATGAGCGAAGAGCTGTATTATATAGATATAAAAAAAAAATTCTCTCTGTGTCTTTAGGAATTAAACAAATTGTAAATTTATTTATTTCAATTCTACATTTATTATATAACAACATTATAGTTAACACCATTCATAACTTTATACGGAATTAACTTAATGATTAGAATATTGGTCAACCAATGTGAACCAGAGAGAACCAGAGAGAACCGTACCAGGGAAAACCAGGGAGAACCAGGGAGAACCAAGGAGAACCAGGGAGAACCAGGGAGAACCAGAGAGAACCAAGGAGAACCAGGGAGAACCAGGGAGAATCAGGGAAAACCAGGGAGAACCAAGGAGAACCAGGGAGTACCAGGGAGAACCAAGGAGAACCTGCGAGAACCAGGGAAAACCTGGGAGAACCAGGGAGAACCTGGGAGAACCAGGGAGAACCCGAGAGAACCATGGAGAGCCAGGGAGAACCAAGGAGAATAATAATAATGTTTTTAAATTGATTTTTGACGTTGTTTCAAACAGGGATATTTCTCTACATAAACATGCATTGTATTATTAGTCTTTCATTTTTATAAACAGGTTTCTTTAAAGTCCAAATATTTAAGTTTAGCATTGCTCAATAGAATTAAATCTACTACTTAAGTTAAGAAATTGATATTTTGTATATTTTTATCTGGAATAAGTATTTTTTAAACCACTCTTTTCTTTGAAACATTATTTTAAGGCTTATTAATACGCCAAACAAGTTATGTAAAACAAGTTATTAATTTTTTAAACAATAACATTTTTGAACAATTTGATTTTAAGTTTTGGTCAAAAATTAGTTCTGCTCGTTTAGCATTTTCACATTGACATCGAATTGATGATAATAAAAGAAAAATTATCAAAAAACAAAGATGTTGCCAATTGAAAATCAATGTTTTTCAAGAAGATTATTTAAGGAATATTTTTTTTGATCGATTATATTTAGATTGACTGCGCGAGAATAAAAATCGAATTGAGCCACAAAGTCATTTATGTTTGAAACATTAAACCACACTTTTAATATTTCGATTTATTTAATAAATCAGATAAATCCCAAACAAGATCAGCACACGTACACAGTTCACAACTAAATAAAAATTCATTAATAATTTATGTATTCATCCGATCTAATTGTGCAAACAAAAACCTTGCATTGTAAACTCAAAAAAAAATGAAAAATAGGTTAAAAACTAAGGCTACATACACATGCGCAAAACTATAGAGACGACTGTACTGAATTTATACTGTCTGTTTTCTTATATTTGTGATTTCCTTTATGCCTAAAAACTTTTTTCTTTCTTCACCCATCATTAATAAAAAGGCATTGAAACGACTTATTAGGCAGAACACAGTTTCTAAAAACCAAAACCGAGAATTAAGTATTGACGAAATAAAGAGAAAAAGCAAATAAAGAAGAACCTAAACCTTTTTCTTTTATAGTTGTAGCACCATTAACACCCTGTCTACCTAACGCTTTCTCACCAAGGTCTGAAATAAATTGTAAAAATTTGAGAAATTAACAAATAATTTTGTGAACGTTTTTGATCAGTGAAACACACAAAAATATTATTTTTTATTGTTTAGTAATATTTTCCTAAATCTAACATATTTCCTCATTTTTTATTAATTTTTTTTTATTAATCTACTCATCATTGAAAAACCTTTTGTCATTAAATTTTCTGTTTCAAAGTTGAAGATATTTTTTCTTATATTTATATTTTGCTTCGTTTTTAAATTAATTTATGTTTTTAATAATTAAAATAAAATATATCCAAACCGCCGCGCCGCCCTGGCTAGTATTATATCAAAACTAGTCCTCGATATCCATAGAAATATCTAAATAAGGATTTGATAAAATTGTAGTTACACTGAAATGATAGATGTGTTATGTGATGAATAATGATCAATGTCGCCTATTTTCGCATAATTTTGCATATTTGTGTGTGAATAAATTTTTATCATTTTATAATATTTAAGAGTAAACAAGTTTGAATTGTAGAAGTATTAGTTGAAATAAGTTTGTAAGTATAAATATTAAATATATTCTTTGACGTATATAGGTTTAGTATGCTGGAGAATACAGGGAGAAAATTGAAATATCCCCCTCTAGCTCCTCGGCATCAAACAAACTTTTGATTAGGAAGTACATCATCTTTCCTACTATTCTCATTATTATATTGACTTCCGTCAAACTTCAAGTGCGGTCACCCTGACACATTTCAAACCTGTCAAAATTGTCAAGTGTTCACATGGTCACCATGTTAAACTAATTCCGTATAAACTCTTCAAATAGGATATTTCATGAGGTTTGTTGCGAGCAAAATTTGTCCATATTTTAATTAATATGAGGTAAAAACTTGCGAATTTGAATTTTTATTTATTAGCTCAATCTTTGCGCCCATTTTCTTTATATATACATTGCTTGTATGTCTGTTTGTTTGTATCTAATAAATGTAAACGGTTTAGTCGATCCGGTCCAAAATTGTCGAAGTATCAGGGAAGGATACTCAAAATTAAAAAAAAGTCTCCCAAAGTTTTCATTTTTGTAAAATTTAAAAAATCCCCGAAAAATTATCATTTAATCCGCTAATTTGTTTCTTATTGTTAAAAAAATTGTTCAAAGAGAAAAAGATAGAACCACAATTAAAAATTGAAATATAAAACGAAGAAGAAACTGACGACACGCAACAAACTTTGATTTTCTAATCCTGATGGCTTTGTAACCTGATTGTGGAAACTTTGAATTTTTTTTAAACTTTGAATATTCTATAAAACTTTATTTAAAGTTTGGAATATCGACATCAGTTTGGATAGATATAAGGATTAGAAAATCAGAGATTGTGCAAGTTCTCATTTCCTTAGTTAGTTACACTTTTTTCTGTAAATACTTTGTCCTACCTATTCCTTGAAAAGTCCTTTCAGCTGACTTGTAATAGGTCTTAAATATATCCGCAGTACACTTCAGGTGCAGATATCCATGCCTAGGAGGAATACGAATATATTCTAAATCTTTTTTTTTAATAAACTAAAAGGTTTTTCTTTTTAATTATTACTATTGTCATTATTATCGTTACTTTCAGTATCATTATTATTATTATTATTGTTATCATTAATATTATTTTATTATTATTATAATTATAATGATTAAGATAATTACCTGAAATGGATCCGCTTAATCCTAAGTGTGTACGAACTCAAGGCCGGGGTCAATCCATCTTAAAACATTAATAGTTTATGAATAAGAAATATTTAAAATTCTTTTAAAGGGACTGCTCACCTTTTATAAATTCATACCACAATGTTTGGTATAAACCAATAAAGCATGCAATGAAAAGAATTGGGATATGTTTATTGGGATATTTTTTATGTCATTGAAATTTTAAACTTTTGTCTAATTTAGCTGTGTTCCTTCTTCCAAACCTGTTGTAAAATTTGTACTTTCAAACAGGGAAAATTTCAAGGAACTAATTTTCCAGTTACCCTCTTTTATGTTTTTTTATTTAAATATTCTCCGTCTTAGAGTAGCACGTTCGACTTTCATCGGTAACTTTTAAACATTGGTCTGATTTCAACAGCGGCGAAATCTGCATTTTTCTTACTGAAATTATTGTCAGCAAGGAAACTGTGAACAGTGATGAACTTCATGAAATATGACTTTACAGTTTACATACTACTGTGTACAGTGATGAACTTCATGAAGTATAATTTTACTGTTTACATACTACTGTGTACAGTGATGAACTTCATGAAATATGACTTTACAGTTTACATACTACTGTGTACAGTGATGAACTTCATGAAATATGACTTTACAGTTTACATACTTCTCCGGGTTTTCAAAATTCGAATGTGATTATTAATTTTCTGTGATTCCCAAAAAAAATAAAAAATATTTGTAAGCATAAAACATATTTGCAGTTACATAACGTATTAGTAACTACAAGCATTTCTTCGGGTATAAAAGAACAAATCCATCATGATTGATCAGTCAAAAAACATGGTTGCGAATCCGTCATGATTGATCAGTCAAAAACATGGTTGTGAATCCGTCATCATTGATCAGTCAAAAAACATGGCTGTGAATCCGTCATCATTGATCAGTCAAAAAACATGGTTGTGAATCCGTCATCATTGATCAGTCAAAAAACATGGTTGTGAATCAGGTCTGCCAAATGAAGTATCATAATGACTTCTACAGCTCCCTTAAGATAAAGTTTATTGCGTAACTAATTATAAAGTCTGGCTGAGTTTGCATTTATTGATTTATTCATTAATTTATTGGTTTACAGGGCCAAACTCAGTACTCACGCCATACATTTACAATCTCAATAATAAAAAAACAATAAAAAATAAAAAAATTATAAAAATAATAAAAAATAAAAAAATTATAAAAATAATAAAAACGATAAAAGTACAAATTAATTCTGTTAGATCAAATAATCAAAGTTTAAAACATCAAAGGTTTACACCATCAGGTTGTAAAGATACAGGGATTTAAACATTTGACTTTGTGGAAAAGACTCACTTCCTTTAATTTAGTGAATGCAAAACTACCTAAAAACAAATTTAGTATTTAGGGTTTAGCACAATTATTTATGGGCTAAGCTTAAGTGCAATGATTTAGATATAATATTATAAATACAATTGTTTAAGTATGACGTTAAGCTTGAAAATGGTTTGCATTTTGTAAAGATTATTTATTTCCTTCTGATGCAACCGAAGTCTAAAATAATGTAATTGGTAAAACTGTATTCTACTCCGTAGTGTACTCACTATTCATTATATACTAGGGTGTGTACTCCGTAGTGTACTCACTATCCATTATATACTAGGGTGTGTACTCCGTAGTGTACTCACTATCCATTATGTACTAGGGTGTGTACTGTGTAGTGTACTCACTATCCATTATGTACTAGAGTGTGTACTGTGCAGTGTACTCACTATCCATTATGTACTAGGGTGTGTACTGTGCAGTGTACTCACTATCCGTACTAGGGTGTGTACTGTGTAGGGTTCTCACTTTCGAGTATGTACTAGGGTGTGTACTGTGCAGTGTACTCACTATCCATTATGTACTAGGGTGTGTACTGTGCAGTGTACTCACTATCCGTTATGTACTAGGGTGTGTACTGTGTAGGGTTCTCACTTTCGAGTATGTACTAGGGTGTGTACTTGCAATGTGCTCACTATCCGTTATGTACTAGTGTGTGTACTGTTTAGGGTTCTCACTTTCGAGTATGTAATATAATGTGAACTATTCCTGTATTCACTATGTATAAGCTTGCAATGAACTCTCATCGACTAGTTACTAAGATGTGTACTATGTTTTGTACCCGCTGTCGATTATGTACTAAAATGTGTACTCTGTATTTTACTCACTATCGTCTATTTACAAGAATGTGAACTATCTACAGTACTCACTATTGACTAAGAATGTGTATTATATGTTGTAATCTTTAAAATGTGTACTAGAATGTGTACTGATTACTGTGGTGTAAAATAAATAGTTCACTAGAATTTGTAAATGCCGAACTAGAAGAGTGAGAAAAGTACATTTATTATTTAAAACAGTGTTCTAAACTTTACAGGTTGATTGCTGGAGTATATACGCCACAACCCAGGATCTAGCAAACTTATATACATACATATATTTATGCCACAACCCGGGATCAAGCAAACTTATATCATATATGTATATATACGCCACAAACCAGGATCTAGCAAACTTATATACAGCTATGCCACAAACTCCACAAACCAGGATCTAGCAAACTTGAATACATATATGCATATATACGCCACAAACCAGGATCTATTAAACTCATAAACAATACATACATATATTTACGCAACCACCCAGGATCTAGCCAACTTATATACATCTATGTAAATATACGCCACAAACCAGGATCTAGCAAACTTATATACATATAAGTAAATATACGCCACAAACCAGGATTCAGCAAATTTATATACAGCTATGCCACAAACTCCACAAACCAGGATCTAGCAAACTTAAAGACATATATGCATATATACGCCACAAACCAGGATCTAGCAAACTTATATACAGCTATGCCACAAACTCCACAAACCAGGATCTAGCAAACTTATATCATATATGCATATATACGCCACAAACCAGGATCTAGCAAACTTATATACAGCTATGCCACAAACTCCACAACCCAGAATCTAGCAAACTTGAATACATATATGCATATATACGCCACAAACCAGGATCTATTAAACTTATATATAAATACATACATACATTTACGCCACAACCCAGGATCTAGCAAACTTATATACATATATGTAAATATACGCCACAAACCAGGATCCAGTAAACTTATATACATATATGTATATATTGCTATTCATGTAAAACTAATTAGATATGTTTTAATATGCTTTGATATTTGTTGTGTACATGTCTGAAAATTACTTTAAACTCTAGTTATTCGAATTTATGTATAAACTATTTTGCATATGATAAATTCGCACCCTGATCTCTAATCGTTCTCCTTAAATCTATTTAATTGAAATATTTTGTTATTATTACTAACATTAGGTGGAAAAAATAATCAAAACAGCCAAGAGCTATTTTCCACCTAATTGCTTTATACTTGTACTGTTAATATAATCATCAATTTTGTGATTGTAAACTCTATCTGTATACAGATACATTTATTTTAGCAATAAACGTTATCTTATCTTATCTTATC
>NW_019396288.1:292680-293734 GCF_000591075.1 Eurytemora carolleeae | reverse complement strand
TAAAGCCAAATTTTCATGCAAAGAATATAATTTGATTAAAGTTTACAATAAACTACTCGTTATTCAAGTTTAATTATAATCGACGACATTGTTCTACAATTTCCTTGACTGTAGTCATGTTGTGTGTCTGTACCAGAAGAGTGTTTGTAAGTTTACTGTACTGGTCTGCAAAGCAGTGCGACTGGCTTTCTCTTGCCGGACCAGCGCCATTTCCTTTCCCTTTATTCCTGTTCCGTGAATCCAACCTACAGCGTACTCAACTCAACTCTTAAGTAAACCTAGTCTTTTCAACTCCAGTTTCCAACCTACGGCGTACTTCTACTCAACTCCAACCTGTGGCGTACGCTACTCAACTCCAAGTTTCATGTCTCTAAATCTGGTGTTGTATCCTCTGGGGGGAGACTTGCAGGGGATTTTACATAGTAATCTTTCATTTCTTTTCTTTTTTTACAACTACAATAAACTACAATAAAGTTTATTACCTTTAGCTGCTGGCCGTTCAAACTTGTACACATTCTTCTCATTAACCTAGGGGGAAACATGGAGTCAACAACTGATAACTGTACATTGTACAGCAAGAACCAAGAACCAAGTAAGTGTAACGAAAAAAGCATCATGCATCTTAAAATTCTTGTTCTTTCTGTTTACTGCAGGATCAATATGATAATATTATTTTGGCCTTTTAAGCAGGTTTTGACGATTATGCTACTCTTAATCAAGAAATATATAGACCAGGAACTGCCATATCTTACACTGTAAATATACATCAGCAATATCTTTTAAAATTTGTTTCTTAATTTAATTTTTTTAATATGATATTCAAAAATTATGTTTATTTGAAAACTAAAAATATTTTTTCCTTTTATTAAGTTTTTTGTAAAAGATATGTTTTTTCAACAAATGAAAGTTGAACAATTACAAAAATATTGTAAAAACATATTCATTCATTGTTGATTAAAAATTAACTTATTTTGACATTGATTTGTAATTTTTTTTAATAAAAAAAAATTCTATTCTGATATGAAATGAAATAAATCAAAATTTTAGGATAGGG
>NW_019396288.1:290069-292346 GCF_000591075.1 Eurytemora carolleeae | reverse complement strand
GGAGTAGCAGGGAGGGCAGTAGCAGGGAGGGAGAAAATTTTAAAATGTCTAAATGCTATTTTGTACAGTTTACATATATATTCAATAAATCTTATTTAATTACCAATTTGTTTTTTTCTGTTTGTGTTTTTATTTAATTAAATTGATATTTGTATTATTAATGTGGAAGTTTTTTCAAATTATTCAAAAAATCTGAATAGTTTATCCAGAAATTATGATTCGACAGCTGCCGCATTTGGCCGCTAGGTGGTGTCTACTCTAAAATAGAGATGGCGCGAATATGTATCCTGAAATTGTTATATTTTTATCCACTTTTTCTTAATAATAATGACTTGCATTATTAACAGTTTTAAAAATATTGTTCTGCATTCAGTTTTTCTTATAAAAATAATAAAAAAATGTGTATTTTTTTTTATTTCCGCCGTTTTCAAAATATTCAAAATTTAGGGATAATTTATCAAGAAAATCTGCAGAAATACTCTTTTCCAAAAATTCTTGATTTTTTATTACGTTTTAATATTTACAGTGTATGCGTCAAATCTGTGTACTGCAGTGGAAGAGCTGTGGACTGAGGGAGGGGTGGCCATGCAGCCATGAGCCCAGCAGTATCTTGCTGGAACCCAGGTAGTTAGCAGAACTTTGCCCTAACCCCACCCACGGAATCCCAGCAAAAGACTGCTAAAAAAACTTTTATTGATAATTAACTTTAACTGAAAAAAAATCAAAAATGAAAACGAGGGGATTATGTTATATGCTTAAAACTCTTTTTCAGTGTAAAACTTTGTCTTCTTGGATTCAACAATAATTACAGTGATGAATAGGTGATATGTAAAATCTTGCATATAAAAGTATTTTAGAGCTTATTATTTATCATTCATTATGGTAAACCATTCATACAAAAATGTGTAGAATTATAAATTACTAGGCTTTTAGGGCGCTTCGCGCCCATCTTCTTTTTCAACTTTTAATTGTGACTTTATCTCTGAAAAAGTTTGCGGATTTCATAATATTTTTTTGCGCATTTTCAAAATTTTTCAAAAATAAAAAACTTTTAAACACAAAATTTAAAAATGTTGATCATTCATAAACCTTCCCCGGAGTCCCGTGAGGTCCCACAAAAAATTTGGGCCCGATCGGTTCAGCCGTTTTTACGTTTATTGGATACAAACAGACAGACAAGCCAAAAATTATAAAAGAGTTATTAATATCATTATTATAAACTTTCTAAATCACATTTTTGTTTGAATGGTTTACCATAATGAATGATAAATAACAATGATAATAGGTGTACGTATGTAACATTTTTTAAATTATATCTTTTTTAAGTCAACTATCAATAAAAGTTTGTTTTTTTGAGCAGTCTTTTGCTGGTTTCGAAAAGTATTCCACTGGGTTCGGGCAGGGTTCTGCTAACTAGCTGGGTTCGAACAGGCTACATTGNACAGTACAGTACAGTACAGTACAGTACAGTACAGTACAGTACAGTACAGTACAGTACAGTACAGTACAGTACAGTACAGTACAGTACAGTACAGTACAGTACAGTACAGTACAGTACAGTACAGTACAGTACAGTACAGTACAGTACAGTACAGTACAGTACAGTACAGTACAGTACAGTACAATACTGTACTGTACTGTACTGTTCTGTCCTGTACTTTACTTTCATGTACTGAATTGTACATTAATACATCAATGTATCTGCAAATGCTCAGCTCACTTTAAAACCACTACTACTAGTACTAAAGTTAAATAAACATTGACCATTATCCTGCAAGTCTGTGCAAAAGAAAAATAATTTTGTGAAAAGCCTCGTCCGAATTTGAAAACAATTTTCTCAAAGAAAAACGTGGAGGAATCTTCATCATCATCAATACATGAATAAAAGGCAAAATTGATAAAAAATTATTTTTTTTTCATAAAAATCAGCAATTAGCAGGCCGGATTCAGTTGACAATAGACATTTAATTTTTAACCATTGCTTTTTCAAATAGCCACTAATTAAAAATAAACTTTAATTTGTCCAAAAATGTAACCCTCATTTTTCATCCGTGACCCCATTTCATTTAAATGATCTCATACTCATTTCTTGATGGCGGTCACTTTTTGAATGTTTTGGGATTATGATTTTTTGAGTGCATTGATATTCTTTATTCATTGAATTTAGATTAAAAAGAAATATATTTCCTAAATTTAAACCAAGTTTGTCAACTATTTCCTTTTTCAAAGTTTATTTAAGTTTTCACGAAATTGAAACTTGGGTGGAGGGGAGGGGGA
>NW_019396288.1:264826-290029 GCF_000591075.1 Eurytemora carolleeae | reverse complement strand
GAGGACAGAAACCAAAACATCGTTTAGGTAGAATTTGAGCAGTACAAATATACTATATTATGTACCGGTTCATCGTTTAGGTAGAATTTGAGCAGTACAAATATACTATATTATGTACCGGTTCATCGTTCAGGTAGAATTTTAGCAGTACAGGGGGATGAGATGCAGGAGAAGAACAGTTTACGTCTAACATCTCTCCAACTCTAGAAATATAAATGGTTCTCTTTATTTCTCTGATTTCTCTCTCTGTTTCTTATTCTGGGGACTTTCTTTGAATCCTTGTCATTCACTCTTTTGCCGCCAGAAGCCTGGGGTGGCGGCAACTTGTATTGTGGAACTAAAAGAATATCTTCAATAAAAGGGGCAGAAAATTATTATATTTATTAAATGCAAGGAAGTACATTTTTTCTAATACGAATTGAAGACTATTATCATATATATTCTGTAGCGCGTTTTCAAAATCTTGCATTTTGAGCATTATATATCCTGTATCCTATATACACCCTGTATCTTATATCCTGTATGTATCCTTATTCAAGTGTTGAGTATCCTATATTCTCTATCCTATATCCTGTATCCTGTATTCTGTATCCTGATTCCTTCATCATTCATTCTGTATCCTGTATCCTGTGTCCTGTATTCTGTATCCCCTCTCCTTTATCCTTCATTCTGTATCCTGTATCCTGTTTCCTTTATCCTTCATTCTGTATCATGTATCCTGTATCCTGTATCCTGTATCCTGTATTCTGTATCCTGTTTCCTGTATTATGTATCCTGTATCCTGTATCATGTATCCTTATCCTGTATCCTGTATCCTGTATCCTGTATCCTGTATCCTGTATCCTGTATCCTGTATCCTGTATCCTGTATCCTGTATCCTGTATCCCCTCTCCTTTATCCTTCATTCTGTATCCTGTATCCTGTTTCCTTTATCGTATCCTGTATCCTGTATCCTGTATCCTGTATCCTGTATCCTGTATCCTGTATCCTGTATCCTGTATCCTGTATCCCGTATCCTGTATCCTGTATCCTGTATTCTTTATCATGTATCCCGTATATCCTGTATTCTGTACCTGTATCCTGATGTTCTACCTCCAAGAAGATAAGGTCCTGAAAGGTAAAATATTCAAAACTCGAAGTAAGGTTTAGATCTTCTAAACAGTGTCTGGCCCTGTCCATACTAATTCAACAACAAAGAGGAAAAAAGAATTTTTCTAGAATATTAATTTAGTCTTTTTCTTAATGTTTATATACTTTTTCAATGTTTAAAAAAGTCATCATAACAATTATCTGGCCTGAGGTGACGAACAAGAACCATTGTAAAAGTTTTTGCAGATTTTTATGAAACTAAACCGCCAGGTTAATGAATAATAATCATAAATTAAGTAAATAATAAACAATGATAACAGAATAACGAACCTGACTCAGGGGGATGAATAACTCTCATATTTTGAGTAACTGCTGTAGTACGAAACCTAGGTAAAAACAGACCATGGTTTATAAATATAGTAGGATAAATACACTCCTTTAGAGGATAAAAGGATAGAAGGATAGATAAACCGGTTTAGAAGGATAGAAAATCTGGGTTAGATTTATAAAAGGATAGAAGTATAAAGAATAGATACACTCGTCTAGAGGGATAAAAGGATAGAAGGATAGATAAACTGGTTTAGATTGATAGATAAACTGGTTTAGATTGATAGATAAACTGGTTTAGATTGATAGATAAAATTGTTTAGATTTATAAATAAACTGGTTTTGATTGATAGATAAACTGGTGTAGAAGGATAGAAAACCTAGGTTAGATTGATAGATAAACTGGATTAAAAGGATAGAAAATCTGGGTTAGAAGTATAAAAGGATAGAAGGATAGATAAACTTGTTTAAATTGCTAGATAAACTGGTTAGAAGGATAGAAAATCTCTGGGTTAGAAGGATAAAAGGATAGAAGGATAGACAAACTGGTTTAGAAGGATAGAAAATCTGGGTTAGGAGGATACAAAGATAGAAAACTGGGTTCGAAACAATGCTTAAAAGATAAAAAGTTTTCAAAAAATCTTTAAAATCTTTAGATATTTCTAAACTATTGGACAAACATTACAAAATTAATATTCCTTTCTTTGACGCAAAGTTTAGAAGAAAAAAATTTTCTTGTTATAATTAAATATTTTTTTTTCAGAAAATATTTAGAAGCTTTTTCCTGAGAGGAAGACACGAGGATTAGTTAGCACGAAATTATTCCTTTATTTTTACAAAAATACATGATTGCATTAATATAAATAGAAGGATTAGTTTTCATGGTCATCATGATTTACTTTTAAAAACCAAGATATCTTAATTTAATGGGACAGTTTGCTAAAACAAATTGTAAAAGAATGAGTTTAATGTACTTTAAAACAGGACAAGAAACAAAAGTGTAGTTTGAAACAGGACAGAAATTTAAAATGTAGTTTAAAAGAGGACAGAAACCAAAATATAGTTTAAAAGAGGACAGAAACCAAAATATAGTTTAAAAGAGGACAGAAACCAAAATATAGTTTATAAGAGGACAGAAACTTTATTTTCTAATCCATCTAATTTTCTCCACCTCATGTCGTAGACTTTTAATATTTCAAATCTCGAATTCTGTTAGATTAAATAGTTTGACTTATAAAAGGTTTACATTGCCAGATTGCAAAGATATAAGGATCAGTAAATTACAAATTGATGTGAGTAATCAGATCCAGTTTGTTGACATCACAGTATCCTGCAGGTTGGAGATGGAATGTAAAAAGACTCAGTTTGTTTACATTTAGCAAATATTGCAGTACATTAGTTTACCTGGGTGCTTCAGTACTAACTTCACAAGTGTACAGTCCAGCAGATATTAATGATATGTTGTGTAAATGAACAATCTCCTGACAAACAAAAATTAATAAAATCAAAAAGTTTTAACTTGAAATAAAATTTTTTTTTACCATGTCTGAGAGTTCCAACCTTACATCGGAACCAGGAACTTGAAACCTTTGTGAAGGAGGAATATCCTTTGGAACATATCTAAACATTGGAACATATTTAAACATTGGAACGTATCTAAACATTGAAACATATCTAAACATTGGAACATATCTAAACATTGGAACATATATATAAACATTGGAACATATCTAAACATTGGAACGTATCTCAACATTGGAACGTATCTAAACATTGGAACATATCTAAACATTTGAATATATCTAAACATTGGATCATATCTAAAGATTGGATCATATCTAAACATTGGCACATATTTAAACGTTGTAACAAATCTAAACATTGGAACATATCTGGAAATTGAAACAAATTTGAACATTGGAACATTTCTAAATATTGGAACATTTTTAGTCTTTTGCGTGCATACTCTGTAGGCAATAAAACTCTGTACTTTTGAACTGAATTGTAGAATATACTTTTACTGAGTATGACACGATAATAAATTATCGTAAACAAAAGATTCTAGTTTCAAGCATCGATGGTAAATGTCTAGAAGCTTTAGATCAATTATGTAAATAATATTTGTATATATATTTTGTGGATTGCGCTGGTATTATTTTAATACTAAAGGTACCATGGACATAATTTCACCGACACCCATTTAGCCTTGTGTAAACAAGAATGAATATAATTAAAATGTCCGTACTTTAAAATATGATAATTGATTATTTTCAACTATGGTTTCTCTTTAAAAGTGACTTGCGGATTTCTGGTATTTAAATAATGTAGGAAATTGTGAGAATTTACAGAGAAAGTTTAGTTTAACCAGGCTAAGCTGGGTTCTCATGTTAGTTTTAAATAAAAATAGGAACAGCGGAAAATATTATTTTAATATATTTCAATATATTTTAATCAGATCATTGAAGTCTCATCCTGTGTGGGTAACCCTGAATTATAACCTTGCCTGCACCACTGAAAGCTCCGGTTCAATTCCTCTGGTCCGACCCGATTTTTATACCGGAGCAAGTTGTGTACTTATTGTACAATAGACAATAGACATTCAACATACAGACGGTAAAACGGGGCGTTGAACTAAAGTCAATTGATCATAAAAAAGAAATCTTTCAATCATAACTTCCCGTTTTGAAGAGCTATTAAAAAGAAAAAAATGATTTGAATTTCTAGTATTGAACCGGATAAATTGCTATTCTCATATATGTGTGTGAAATTAAAAATAATGGAGCTACGAGGTCACAAAGTCGTACCAATAATGTCGCATTGATTGACTTTCTTATTAATCCTCCCCTTCTAATGATATTAATGTACTGTAGTAAATATACCTGTAGAACTCCTGGTTATCCTTGTACCACTTGATACTGTACAGTTTATCATCTTCTAGATCGTAATCACACTTCAGAGACGTGGACTCACCAACCTAGAGAACAAAAACTTAATAAAGACGACATTTTGGAACATTGTAGTCATCGGATATTGGATACAGGGTTACCCAAAAAGAAATGAGACTTCAGAGACAATTGTACAGAAATTTTCTTATATTAATGATTTCCTGCAACTGTAAACGTGTTCCTTTTTTGTCTTATCATTGATTGAGCCTTTAAAAGATTTTCTTTAAGGCAGAAGACTTAGTTAAGCCCGCGGAGACGTCACATTCAAAGAGATTCAGGTCGTCTTTACAGTCGCATCCTATTTGGGTATCAGGCATCAGCCGAAATCTTACCGAGGTTTTATCTATTTTCAATTTTTATCAAATTGAGAAGATTTTGGCAAAAGAACAACTTTATTTGGTTTTTGAAAAACTTATGTACAATTGTACAATGTATATCACATACTGCAAAAAATATAAGAAATATGGACGAAAAATATTGTTGAATTTGTCGATTTTTAGTTTTGAAATAGTAATATAATCTAATTGAGAACACACTGGCTTAGCATTTTTATTACAAATATGTTGTTAAACAAGAAAATTGTTCTAAATAGAAAAATATAATTACTTGAAGCTAGGGTTTCCATCGAAATTTTCATTGAACGAAATTCGCGAAAATGAACGAAAGAAATTCGAAATTCAAAATTTCCGCAAAAGAGATTTAACGAAAATTTGGAAACCCTACGTGAAGCTAGAAAGTATTTATTTGATATCATACCGAAGGAAATTAAATTCATGAACAGAAATTGGCATTTTTACTTCCTTTTCTTTTACATGGTTTAGCCAGACTTAACATATTTACATAAACCATGCCACGAACCCTGTCTGTCTGTCTGTATGTTCAATCTTGTTTTTCTTGTTTGTTTGTTTGTTAAAAATCTCAAAGACGGGTTTAAAAATCCCAGGAAAGGCTGTAAACTTTTGAATGGAAAGAATGATATCGGTTTACCTAGATAGAAATATATCTCTTGTTCAAGCTTTCTATTGTTCACTAATGAGAGAGGATTGAGTGTTTGGTTGAACATTTTAACTTGAATTTTATCAGGTTTTGAAAAATAAATTAGAAGAACATTAATCATTGTCTTAGGTGCAATAATATCTACCTGACTAAATTAAGGAACATTAATAGTTACCTGGGTAAATTAATCAGGAACTTGGATAGTAACTTGGGTAAATTTAAGAACATGGATTGTTACTTGAGTAAATTTAGGAATATGGATAGTAAATAACCTGGGTAAATTTAGGAACATGGTTAGCTACCTGAGTAAATTTAGGAACATGGTTAGTTACCTGAGTAAATTTAGGAACATGGATAGTATTGATGTTCAATTGAGAGGAGAGGGAGAGGAAAGAAGAGAAGAGAAGTAAAATGAACAAATAATACATCATAGTTCGTATCCTAAAACAGATTATACATCATAGTTCGTTTCCTAGAACAGATTATACATCATAGCTTGTATCCTAGAACAGATATACATCATAGTTCGTTTCCTAGAACAGATTATAAATAATAGTTCGTATCCTAGAACAGATTATACACCATAGTTCTTTTCCTAGAACAGATATACATCATAGTTCGTATCCTAGAACAGATTATAAACCATAGTTCGTTTCCTAGAAAAGATATACATCATAGTTCGTATCCTAGAACTGATTATACATCATAGCTCGTATCCAAGAACAGATTTTACATCTTAGTTCGTATCCTAGAACAGATTATATATCATAGTTCGTTTCCTAGAGCAGATATACATCATAGTTAATATCCTAGTACAGATTATACATCATAGTTCGTATCCTAGAACAGATTTTCCATCATAGCTCGTATCCTTTAACAGATTATACATCATAATTGTACAGCTGACAAGGAATTGTACAGCTGACAAGAAAATGTACAGCTGACAAGGAAGTGTACAGCTGACAAGGAATTGTACAGCTGACAAGGAGTTGTACAGCTGACCATGAAATGTACAGCTGACAAGGAATTGTACAGCTGACAAGGAATTGTAAAGTTGGCAAGGAATTGTACAGCTGACAAGGAATTGTACAGCTGACAAGGAGTTGTACAGCTGACCATGAAATGTACAGCTGACAAGGAATTGTACGGCTGACTAGGAATTGTACAGCTGACCATGAAATGTACAGCTGACAAGGAATTGTACAGCTGACAAGGAATTGTAAAGCTGACAAAGAACTATAAAGCTAAGAAATGAGCTTAGTGCTGGAAAAGAAACATAATCCTAGACTAAGTTTTGATTTCTCTCCTGGGACTTGACTTTAAACTTTATCAATAAATCAATATTTCTGCTTAAACCAATCTATTCTTTTGTATACTTCTTCTTATTCTTCCCGGCTAATTGTTCAAACTTTTAGAATGTCTTAAAATCAGGGTTTCCTAGAAATGGGCATCGTTTATTTGGTTTGGTTTAGAATATTCAAGATTTTTTACTTTTAGTAAAATATACAAGAATCTGAAATAGTATAATTCAAATACGTATCATGTCACTACGTTTTCTCTTTTAGAAAAATATTAACAGATTTTCTAAACGATTCCACTGTTTTTTGTTTGGTCTGATATCTGAAAAAGTCATAAATTTACATAGATTATTCACAATTTAAAATGTATGATAAAATCTAAGTTTCTTGTGAGTAAAAAGATTGTAATTTTTTTAGATCTTTCGACTTTTTTCTTTTTGAGTATTTTTTTATTTTGATTATATATTTGTATTTTGAGTTTAACATTTTACACTATTATATTTTCCTATTCCAGATTGAAGAAATGATTAACTTAAATTGTGAATAATAATCATTCTTTACCTTTCTCGTAGATTCCTTAATCTAACAGAACACCATTTTTCTTAAACATCGCATTATGCCTGGAATGACAATTAAGGAAATGAATCTTTGCCCACAAACTCAAATTTTACCATCCCTACATATTCGCTACCTGCCGGTGTGAACCTTTGATATTTAAAACTTTGGGCTTCAAAGATATAGGGGTTAGAAAGTCCTGTCCTGTCCATTTCCTTATATTCATGGTTTACTAAAACTATAAACTTCTTTCTTTCTTTTCTAAATCAGGAACTATACCCCATGATATAACCATATCTAAGTCAGAATATAAAAATTAACATAGGATTGTCACATTTTATGAGTTTCCGGCCGTCTTTACAGTCTCATCCTTTGCGGGTAACCCTGTATATATGGTTTTTTATAGATATATCGAGGCAATTTAAATCCTTTGATTTATTTTCATCAAAACTGAAAACATGATTTCCTCTTTTTTAAACCATTACTTTTCCAAGTAGAGCATATCCTTAGCTATCTGATATTGTAAGTAAACTAAACCTTCCTAACCTTAGATATTAACCATTTAATGTGTTAGGATCGAGGATCCGTCTCCTAACCGGGGTTTGAGCAGCCGAGGCCGGGTCTCCAGGATAGGTTAGAGACAGGGGAGGGGTTAACCGCACTTCTCCGATACCCGGGAATATATAGAACAGGACGGAAGTTTCAGGATAGATCAGGATAGATAGACCAGGTTGGTTCAGGATAGACCAGGTTGGTTCAGGATAGATTAGGT
Organism: Eurytemora carolleeae; assembly: GCF_000591075.1. Taxonomy (NCBI): domain Eukaryota; kingdom Metazoa; phylum Arthropoda; class Copepoda; order Calanoida; family Temoridae; genus Eurytemora; species Eurytemora carolleeae. The sequence goes on along the minus strand of NW_019396288.1, from coordinate 282,047 downwards.
TGGTTTAGAATAGACCAGGTTGGTTCAGGATAGATTAGGTTGGTTCAGGATAGATCAGGTTGGTTCAGGATAGATCAGGTTGGTTTTGGATTGACCAGGTTGGTTCAGGATAGACAAGGTTGGTTTAGGATAGACCAGGTTGGTTCAGGATAGTCCAGGTTGGTTTAGGATAGACCAGGTTGGTTCAGGATAGACCAGGTTGGTTCAGTATTGACCAGGTCGGTTCAAGATAGACCAGGTTGGTTCATGATAGATCAGGTTGGTTCAGGATAGATCAGGTTGGTTTAGGAAAGATCAGGTTGGTTCAGGATAGATCAGGTTGGTTCAGTATTGACCAGGTTGGTTCAGGATAGACCAGGTTGGTTCAGGATAGATCAGATTGGTTTAGGATAGACCAGCATGATTCATAATAGATCAGGTTGGTTCAGTATTGACCAGGTTGGTTCAAGATAGATCAGGTTGGTTCAGAATAGATCAGGTTGGTTTAGGATAGACCAGGTTTATTCAGGATTGATCAGGTTGGTTCAGAATAGATCAGGTTGGTTTAGGATAGGCCAGGTTGGTTCAGGATAGATCAGGTTGGTTCAGGATAGACCAGGTTGGTTCAGAATAGATCAGGTTGGTTTAGAATAGACCAAGTTGGTTCATGATAAACCAAATTGGTTCACGATAAATCAGGCTGGTTTAGGAGAGACCAGGTTGGTTCAAGATAGATCATGTTGGTTCAGGATAGATCAGGTTGGTTCAGGATAGACAAGGTTGGTTTAGGAGGGATCAGGTTGATTCAGGATAGATCAGGTAGGTTTAGAATAGACCAGATTTGTTCAGGATAGATCATGTTGGTTCAGGATAGATCAGGCTGGTTTAGGATAGACCAGGTTGGTTCAGGATAGATCAGATTGGTTCAGGATAGATCAGGTTGGTTCAGGATAGATCAGGTTGGTTTAGGATAGATCAGGTTGGTTCAGAATAGATCATGTTGGTTAAGGATAGATCAAGTTGGTTCAGAATAGATCAGGTTGGTTCAGGATAGACAAGGTTGGCTCAGGGTGGATCAGGTTGGTTCAGGATAGATCAGGTTGGTTTAGGATAGATCAGGTTGGTTCAGAATAGATCATGTTGGTTAAGGATAGATCAAGTTAGTTCAGAATAGATCAGGTTGGTTCAGGATAGACTAGGTTGGTTCAGGATAGATCAGATTGGTTTAGGATAGACCAGCATGATTCATAATAGATCAGGTTGGTTCAGTATTGACCAGGTTGGTTCAAGATAGATCAGGTTGGTTCAGAATAGATCAGGTTGGTTTAGGACAGACTAGGTTGGTTCAGGATAGATCATGTTGGTTCAGGATAGATCAGGTTGGTTCAGGATAGATCAGGTTGGTTTAGGATAGACCAGATTTGTTCAGGATAGATCATGTTGGTTCAGGATAGATCAGGCTGGTTTAGGATAGATCAGGTTGGTTCAGGATAGATCAGGTTGGTTCAGGATAAATCAGGTTGGTTTAGGATAGACCAGATTGGTTCAGGAAAGATCAGGTAGGTTCAGGATAGATCAGGTTGGTTCAGGATAGATCAGATTGATTCAGGATAGATCATGTTGGTTCAGGATAGATCAGGTTGGTTCAGGATAGATCAGGTTGGTTTAGGATAGACCAGATTGGTTCAGGATGGATCAGGTTGGTTTAGGATAGACCAGATTGGTTCAGGATAGATCAGGTAGGTTCAGGATAGATCAGGTTGGTTCAGGATAGATCAGATTGGTTCAGGATAGATCATGTTGGTTCAGGATAGATCAGATTAGTTCAGGATAGATCATGTTGGTTCAGGATAGATCAGATTGGTTCAGGATAGATCATGTTGGTTCAGGATAGATCAGGTTGGTTTAGGATAGATCAGGATGGTTCAAGATAGATTCGGGTGAGTTATAAAGTATGCACTTTACTGTATACTGTATATATACTGTATACAGTATAACAGCAAAGCAATATATACTGTATACAGTATATATACAGTATATATACTGTATACGGTATATATACAGTATATATTGCTTCGCTTTTATAATTACCGGAGATATGTTTGATTTCGTTCAGATTTTTTAATGATTTAATCTTATTAATTTATACAACAAAGTTCTTAATATCTCTGGTATTTCTAAACGCTAAGAAAAGCCAAACCACATCTTGGAAATGGAAGGACCACGGGCGTAATAAATGTTACAAACTTTTGCTAAAGTCAACGACGTCTTTTAAGCAAAGAGAATAGAATATATAGTAGAGTGGAATTTATACAATCCCTCGGTATGAATTTTGTCGTCCCTTTCAGCCTGAAAGGGAGTTCAAAGTGTACAAATCATGTAAATGTTCACAAATTATATGCAGTAGAGTACATTAATACAGTATGTTCCCTAGACTATCCATTTCAAAGTACACCTGCAGTATGGAAACAGTACAACAAAATGGCCGTTTTACACTTTTTTCTAGTAAATTCCCCTCTAATATATATTCTATTCTCTTTGCTTTCAAGTCTTTGATCAATAAGTATTATTCCAGGTTATTTAGATTAGCAATGTATTGTATACTATATATTGCCTGTATAGTGCCAAAGTGAATAAATACTAAAGTGGACCAAACTCATAGTTGGATGACGACATTTTATGTCCCAAGTATTTAGAAATATGTATATATATATATAAATTGGTCTGTATACGGAGTGTACAGTAACTGGACTCCCTTTGTTTACAAACACAGACTTAGAATTTGTATTTAACTTAAATATAAGTTAACGTAAATTAAGATTTCAGAAGTGAATTTTAGCCATGTCTTTAGTCTATTTTTTTCTAGTCTTTACTTTCCAAACGAAATCTTTTCATGAAATTATTTCCAAACCAAATAAAACCTTATGGCCCAACCTGTCGTCGTTTCCTTAGTCTGTTCCACTTTAGTATTTATTCACTTTGGTATAGTGCAGGGTGTCCCAGGAAGCATAACAGTTGGTGAGTAGTTTTAAATGTCTATTTCCATAATTTCTTTCATTGATACCAAAGAGAAAAATAAAAAACTTCGCTTGGTAGTCTTATTATAGTAAAATTGATTTCAGAGCAAAATATATTTCACTAAATAATTTTTTTTGGCAAAGTAAACTGCAAAAAGGTTTTATATATAAAACTTGATATGAAAGAGGACATTCAAAACTATTCACCAACTGTCATGTTTCGTGGGACACATTGTCAGAGGCCGCGATTCTAAAGTATATTCTCGAGTCTAAATTCCTTATTCTCAACAGATATGTTTAATGTTAGACCCGACCATGGTTAGTTTTGTTGAAATCTATGGATTTTCTAGTTTTTAAATTAGTCTCAACTCTGAGAAAAAGTAGTTTCAACATATTTCAAGGCTTAAGCCGTGTTATAGTCTCAATCCCAGCTTAGACTTGTGATTAATTTCTCCTTAATTATTCAATTCTCGGATTCGACTCCGGATGAAAATAATGACGAGGACAGTTCTTGTTGGTGAGAGGGGGGAAGGATTTCTCCGCTATTCAGCTGTAAAAAACGGAGAAAATCCTTCCCCCTCTCACCAGCAACGTTGTCACTTCATCAGTTACGTCATATAAGGATTTGTGCATTGTTATGGAGAAGACATTTTACGTACATTGGAGCGCAGCAACTTTAATAAACAACCTTGGTCAACCCAGACCAAAATGTATTTTCAAACAATTGTTGAATAATAAATTGTCTAGAAATACAAAGAATTTAAATTCGATCATTAACATATTTAAATCCACTTTAATTCAGTTTGTCTAAGATTTGAATTTTTGTACATTTTTCTACTTTATCCATGAACTTTCTATGCATTATTGTATTTTATCCATGTACTTTCTATGCATTTCTGTACTTTATCCATGAGCTTTCTATGCATTTCTGTACTTTATCCACGTACTTTCTATGCATTTTTGTACTTTGTCCATGTACTTTCTATGCATTTTTGTCCTGTCCGATTAAAAATGAGTAAACTATACAGAGAGCCAGAAAAGATCAGTCGTAACAGTTGAATAAAACCCGGTTTGGGAAACCCTAAAATGATATCCATAAACTTATGTCTCTCTTCAAAATGTGAAGTTATGAGTAAAAAACCTAATATTTTAATCCAACATGAAAATATCGATTTGACATGGACCCAGGGATTCCTAAACCCAGTTTTATGATTTTAGTTTCAGACTCAGGAGAGTGAACTAAGGTTTCAAGATTTCTTGATGGTTTAGATTAGAAAGGTTTACAATCCAGCTTTATAGACTGTTTAATCTTGTAGATCTATGCATTTATTCTAGCTGTAGTTTATACACCTAGGTAGATAGATAGATAAATAAATAGATAGAAATAAAGACAGAGAGATAGCTAAAGAAAAAATTGATAACAGAAATGACAGCTACAGATAGACTGAACAGCTTAAACTGACCGCTTAAGATTGATTTTACAGGTCAAGATTGAATTGACAACGTTATATAAAATTGACAATTAAAAAGTATTGTTTCTTAAGAGATGGTTGACAGCATCATTTAAAATTTACTATTTTAAACAGAATTCACAACTCAAGACAGAGGCGTACTCGGGGGGGGGGGTCTATAAGGGCGTAGCCCCCCCCCCGTATCAGTAAACTGTATTGTTTCGATGGGGTTTTTCAGGTCCCAACGGGTGCTAAGCCCTTTATAAAGAATTTACCCACTCAAGATTCAATTGACAACATTTTAGAAAATTGACTTCTTATGATACAATTGACAACATTATAGAAAATAATAACTTTAAATAGAATTGACTACTCAAGATACAAGTAGCAACATTATAGAAAATTGACAACTTTAAATTGAATTGACTACTCATGATACAAGTGACAACATTATAGAAAATTTACAACTTTGAATAGAATTGACTACTCAAGATACAAGTAGCAACATTATAGAAAATTGACAACTTTAAATTGAATTGACTACTCATGATACAAGTGACAACATTTTAGAAAATTTACAACTTTTAATAGAATTGACTACTCAAGATACAAGTAGCAACATTATAGAAAATTCACAACTTTAAATAGAATTAACTACTCAAGATACAAGTAGCAACATTATAGAAAATTCAACTTTAAATTGAATTGACTACTCATGATACAAGTGACAACATTTTAGAAAATTTACAACTTTTAATAGAATTGACTACTCAAGATACAAGTAGCAACATTATAGAAAATTCACAACTTTAAATAGAAGTGACTACTCAAGATACAAGTAGGAACATTATAGAAAATTCACAACTTTAAATAGAATTAACTACTCAAGATACAAGTAGCAACATTTTAGAAAATTCGCAACTTTTAAAAGAATCGACAACTTTTAATATAATTGACAACTCAAGATACAATTAACAACATTTTTAGAATTGACAACTCAAGATACAATTAACATTATTATTTATAACTTACAACTTAAAAAAGAATCGACAGCGGAAGATACAATTGACAACAACATAGAAAATTGACAACTTTAAATAGATTACAGCTCAAAATACAATTAACATGTTCATCTATAGGAATTGACAATTAAAAAAAATTGGCTACTTAAGGTACAATTAACATTACTATGTAGAATTGACATTTAGGAATATATGAATATATTTATCATATAATACACAATATGTTCGTGTATAAATGCATTTGGTAAAATATTTAATAAACGGATATATAACAAGTGTAAGAGTTCACACAGAAAATGTCTAGCAGGGATCAATATAGTACAATGTACAATATACATGTTTGTTGTATATTACAAATAAATTCAATAGTAAAGGAAGGGATACATTGGCGAAAGTCCTATTTTAACTGTTTGAGACTAGAATAGAAGAGAAGAGAAAGAAAAGAGAAGAGAGGAGAAGAGAAGATAAGATAGGGAAAGAGAAGAAAAGAGAAGAGAAAGAAAGAGAAGAGAAAAGAATGGAAGAGAAGGGAAAATAAAGGAAGAGAAGGAAAGAGAAGAGAAAGAAAGGGAAGAGAAAGGAAGGAAAGAGAAGGAAAGGGAAGGAAAGAGAATGGAAGAGACGAAAAGAGAAGAGAAGAGAAGGGAAGTTAAGAGAATAAAGAAGAAAGAAAGAGAAGAAAAGAAAAGGAATTAGAAGGGAAGGAAGGGAAAAGAAGAAAAAAGAATAGAAGAGAAGAGCAGGGAATGTAAGGGAAGTGAAGAACGAGAAGAGAAGGGAAGTTAAGGGAGGGAAGGGAGGGAAGGGAGGGAAGAGAGTGAAATTAGAGGAAAGGGGGGAAGGAGGGAAGGAGGGAAAAGAAGAAGGGGACAGCTGGCTAGCATAGTGGAGGAGGAGGAGAATAAGAATATAAAGGAGGAGATAAAAAGGTTCGGTAAAGATGGAATAGATAAGAGTATAGTTTAGTGCTCAAGGTATAGACATTTGACCAGTTTTTATAAGAATACTCTACAGGTCTGGTTTAGAGAAAATACTATAAACAAAGCATTACAGACAACGTTTGGAGACCTTACCTTTTAGTTTGCAACTTTATACCAGGTTTTAATTTTGTACACTTAAAACAAAAAAGTATGTCAAAACATTTTTTAATGAAAAAATCCTTTAAAAATGTTTTAATGCCCTTAGGCCTTAACTTTATAAGAACATAAAGATATAATTTTGATAATAATGTTAGATAAATTTTAATTAACATGACAACAAATATTCTTTATAAATGTTTGGATTATTATGACAACAAATATTCTTTATAAATGTTTGGATTAACTTCGGTTGGTTTCCAAACGCATAGTTGCTTAGTTTCCTTTATATGCGGCGTCTAACTGAAGAAGGATTACTTTAGGCCTAAACACCTTAGAAGAACCATGTTGGCTCATTTCACTGTTTTCGGGGCCCTTCTTCATTCCTCTCTTTCTATATTCATTATTCCACAGGTTGTACTTTTATAAGAATTAATATGGAAAAAAATGTCTTTTCTTGGAACGAATTGAACACTTGTCACGAACTCTAATTTAGATATTTCAAACTATAAATGATCAAAAGTTTAAAATATTTATGGTTTAAATTCCCAGGCTACAAAGATTTAGGTATTAGATACCCAAATAAGTGGCCAGTGTTCAGTTCCTTGTATATCTGCTCTAAATAATATGAAATCGTTATGATTTAAAACAAAACATTGGAAAAGCTAAATTAAAAAAAAACACTTGTTTGTAAATCTTCATTGAGAACAATTAATTAAGAAGATGCAGTTCAAGTCGTTAAAGCATGATTATTATAAACTAACTTGGGAATTATACTTTGCCTAGTTTTCCCTGTTTTGAAACCAAGCATAAAGGATTCCTGCGGTTTTACAGAGTTCCCCAAAATATGATCGAACATACAAACAAACAAACACACACCCAAACAGACAAACAGAGATTACTTCGTTATAAAAATAGATTTATGTACAATGTACAATGAACAATCGCTCAAAACAAAATGTGCTGTAGGTTCCAACTGTTCTGTTTACTCAGTCCTACCCTCTACCCCAGGTCTACCTAGATACAGGATCCGTCCTAGCTCCCAACTCAGGACCAGTAGCTACTCCTGTCAGGTATAGAGTATAGATTGGTTTTTCCTATCTTCACATTGCACACTGATGCCCTATATACGCTCCGAACAAACAGTAGGATTCAATTTTGGAATAAAAGTAAAAAGCAAACAGATGGAAAACTTTTTAATACAAAAATCTATCATTTTAAAAATTAAATTAGCTTTTAAACCTTAATCTCTTTTATTTAAGGTTGAAAACTTTTAAGTGGTTGAGAGAACAACTGAGATAAGTTCTCACGTTAATGGAATTTAATTGACATTTCAAGAAAATGTTTTGTTTAGATCCGAAGAACCAAAGGAACCTAAGGATGATCTTCTTCCTGAAAAGTTTACCGGTCGTCTTGCTTCCAGGTATAAATACCTTTAGATTTTTAAAATAATTATTAAATTTATTTATTTTTTAATCTTGTAATTTTTAACCAAGAGTTAATAATATGTTAAATTTTTAAACTAAATGAAATTGTCTTTTATTTAGAACATTAGACCTTTTATTTAGAACATTAGACCTTTTATTTAGAACATTAGACCTTTTATTTAGAACATTAGACCTTTTATTTAGAACATTAGACCTTTGCTACTTCCTGGGAAATGATATTCAGTCCAGTCATGTAGCTTGTAATAAGGTAGGTAGGTTGGTAGAAAAGTAGGTAGGTAGGTGGGTAGGTAGGTATGTAGGTAGGTAGGCAAATAGGTAGGTAGGTAGGTACGTAGGTAGGTGTAGGTAGATAGGTAGGTATAGGTAGTTAGGTAGGTAGATAGGTAGGTAGGTAGGCAGGTAGGTAGGTAGGCAGGTAGGCAAATAGGTAGGTAGTTGGGTAGGTAGGTAGGTATGTAGGTAGGAAGGTACGTAGGTAGGTGTAGGTAGGTAGGTAGGTAGGTAGGTAGGCAAATAGGTAGGTAGGTAGGTACGTAGGTAGGTAGGTACGTAGGTAGGTGTAGGTAGATAGGTAGGTATAGGTAGGTAGGTAGGTAGATAGGTAGGTAGGTAGGTAGGTAGGTAGGTAGGTAGGTAGGTAGGTAGGTAGGTAGGTGGGTTGGAAAGTATGGAGGTAGGTATAGGTAGGTAGGTCGGTAGGGAAGTAGGTAGGCAGGTAGGCAGGTAGGTAGGGATGAATAGGTTTATTTACGAAGTTAGGAAGATAATTGTAGAAACATATATGTCTAGAATTGGGCTGATGGATCTGCTGAAGGGGTGAGAAAGTACGTGAATGAAATGACATTTGAAACAAATAGGTAATTATAAATTAGACTAGATAGATCATGTCGTCTCCACCATACCGGAGTGTTTCAGCTGTACAAGGGGTTGTACAATTTTCAGTTTTATAGTCTACATCACAGACTACGAAGACTGATTATATCCTTTCACATTGTGGGCTACGTAGGCCTAAGTTAACCCAGCACGACATGCTACGTTTTTACAATAGGTTTTTAGAGTGCCATCTCACGGCCATTTGTTGAATATACTACCCATTCAGGGATTAAGTTTTACAACTTAAAAAAAAATATTCCAATTTTAAACATGAAACATAACATTTATGAATTAAGTATATTTGTGTTTCGTATCCAAAGGATCCTTAAATATCCCTGAATACAGATGTTTGCTGATTGGTCGTGTACGTACTTGTACACAGTAGAACATGCTGTGGGAAATATTGCATATCATAGGTTTCAATCGATCTCTATAACTGTATCTCTGGTCTGCATAGACAACATAAAGATTAAATACACGTTGTTTTAATCAATCTTTCTTGTCAGTCAAAGTAAGTATTTTCAATAGATTCCATCTTATTAATTAAATCATTTTTGAAACTTCATATGAAATGATTTTAAAAATAAGGAGGATCTCTTTTCTTTCAATTTCTTAAGATTTATTTTAATCATCTTTTCACTCTTTTGTTCACTAGAATTATAATGATTAATTTTATATGTCTTTATATAGCTCCAGGAAGATAGGGAGTGGTGTCGTAATTTTAAGTAAATTTCCATATAAAGAGAAGCATGTCCGATGCCCAATGTTACCCTGGAAACAATTCAATTCTGATAATTTCTCCAATGTTTCCGAAGTAAGAAATGTGAAAGACCCTCCTGCAGAAAAACCACTATAGAAATAAAACAATGTTCAAAAACAAAAACATGGATATCTAATTCATACAAAGCTTAGATGGGTTAATTTTGTTTCCTCTCCCATTCTAGTGCTCGCAAAATTAGAAATGGGGATATGGGTTGATTTCTATTTCACAGATAAAATATAGAATCAGTTTCATATTTTTTTAAGAATTTCAATTTCAATTTATTTGATTTATATTAATGTTTAGAATGATTGGAGAAAGCAACCTCAAGCTTGTCTGGAAGGGACCCTTTTCAAGACATGATGCAACCCAGAGGTGAAAACACATATATTTAGAAACAGATATCGGAACTTTTTGTGGATAATGTTAATCTTGAAGGCTTGTCGATCTCGATATCCAACGTTCACACTTTTGAATTTGAGGATCAAATAAAGTTAGCCCGGGTCCATCAAGGGATTACAAAAAGGAATTAAACTAGTTTGTAGTTCTGCTTTAGATGGAGATCAATGCTTTATCCCGAGATTTACAACACAACAGTTCTAATTTGTTATTCCTTTAAGGAATTAAACTAATCCGTAGTTTTGCTTTAGATGGAGATCAATGCTTTATCCCGAGATTTACGACACAACAGTTCTAATTTCTGATTCCTTTAAGAATTAAACTAATTTGTAGTTCTGCTTTAGATGGAGATCAATGCTTTATCCCGAGATTTACAACACAACAGTTCTAATTTCTGATTCCTTTAAGGATCAAAGGATTTTAATATATTTGAGAGAGCCTATTTTTACCTGTCCAGAGTTTTGAGTCGGGTCTAGGCAGTAGGCACAACACGTTGTCACATTTGATTCAGTCGTTTAAGGCTTATAATGAGCTTTTGGCTTTTATTGCACAAATAGATTCATTCATACAAATTTTGCCTTGTTGGATCTTTATATACATGTAGTTGGAAAATCAGGTTCTAAAAGTTCTGAACTAGTTTTAGTTAAATCTGTAAAGTTCGCTAGATAATGTTTCCACGGTTTTCTACTTATGCATTTTCAACATTAAATAATATTACGCAAAGTTAAAAATTAGATAGAAGGGAATTTTAAAAAAATGTATAATTTCTTTTAAATTTCATCCACGTTAACCCGATATAGTTTAAATTTCTCTGGGTTAAGTCCTTTTTTGGGATGCGCTAGAATGGTTTTATATTTAAAAATGTGAATATTGTACATTGTGCAGCCTGAACTTCTAAATATTCTATATGATGCAGTATTCATAAACATAAAACATCACTTCACTATACCAGGACAATAAAAGAACCAAATTTGAACAAAAGATCATAAATCTACAAATTACTTGAAAAATCAAATATGAGTTTCTGTCTTGAAGAATAAGAACGATGAGCATGCTTTTTTGTTCTTTATTATTTAATTATTTTTTCTTTCTTTCTCTCAGTACAGTCAGCTAGATTTGCCTGGTAAAATTCTAATTTGTCAGGTTAAAAATGGTTGGGAGAAGGCTGGAAGATCATGCGGGGTTTAGGAGTAAAATCCCAGGGTGGGAGTAAAATCCCAGGATTGGGAGTAAAATCCCAGGGGTTTGAGGAAAATCCCTTGGTTTGGAGTAACATTCCTTTGTTTGTAGTAAAATCCCAGGGCTTTGAGTAAAATCCCAAAGTCCGGAGAAAATCCCAGAGTTGGAGTTGCAGTTGGAGTAAAACCGCAGGGTTTGGAGTAAAATCCCAGGGTTTGGAGTAAAACCCCGAAGTCCAGAGAAAATCCCAGAGTTGGAGTTGCAGTTGGAGTAAAATCGCAGGTTTTTGAGTAAAATCCCAGGGCTTGGAGTAAAATCCAAGAGTCCGGAGTAAAATCCCAAAGTCTGAAGTAAAATCCCAAGGTTAAGACTACAATCCGCAGGGTTTTGAGTAAAATCTCTGGGCTTGGAGTAAAATCCTAAGGTCTGGAGTAAAATACCAAAGTCTGGAGTAAAATACTAAGGTCCGGAGTAAAATCCTTGGGTCTGAAGTAAAATCCCAGGGTTTCGAAAAAAATACCAAAGTCTGGGCTAAACTCCTAGAGTCTGAAGTAAAATCCCAGAGTCTGAAATAAAATCCCAGAGTCTGAAGTAAAATTTAAGGTTTTAGAATCTAAAAAAAATAATTATTGTTGATGTTATGCCAAAAATTCAAACATAACCTACTTAATTAGTATTTTTTAACATTTTTTTAAATTTAAAATTTCATAATTATCTCAAAATTTGTCAGTTTTTTACTTTAAAAACGCTTTCAATAACATATTGCAATGCTAATATAAATGCTAATAATTGCTCACTGCTTAGTGCTATAAAAGGTTGGTCGATTTCGGAATCAAGTTAAAGACCCTACCATAAAGGAAAAAAGGAAACACTGCCTCAGGTTCTTAATAGAAATATGCCACATTTTAGAGTTTTAAATGTGTACAAAACAATGAGAGAAAAGGTTAAATTCTAAGGAAAAAAATTGTCCTTCGTGAAAGCAGTAATATCTACTTTTCAGGTATCCCACGAACCCTGCCGCGGATGTTTTATCTGTCGCTAATTCTGGTTGTGATGCAGTCGTCTTCCTTGTCTTCAACACATTCTCCAAGGATTGCAAAACAGCTGTTTATGGTCACACATATGGCGGATTCAGTCAGGTAATTTAACTAGTTAAATGGAATGGAAGCGTAATTTCAAGTGCCCATCGATGCAAAGATGGCCGGCAATTTGCGATTCACAACGGTTCTCTTAAAACCTTAATCTGATAAAAATGTGGAAGTTTGTCTGACTCGAAAAGTGTTTATTTCTGTGAATTTCTCATTTGCTCCTTTTAAGCAATTAATGCGCAAGTTACTTTCGAAGAGAAACCGCAAATAAACAGTTTATATGAACTAAATCATGAATAAATAATTCATACTTAAACAGACATAGCATTAAAGAGTGCCGTTGTAAATCGGGAAATTGACATTTTTGCATGAAGGGTCAATTGAAATAACACGTAAAGTTTCTTTAAAGAAACTCTAAACCTATATCTTTAAGAAGCCCCTATTCAAAAAACGTTTCATGTCCGATCCTCAATGGTTTCCTTAAGACATTTATCGAATAAACAATGAGGAAGTTATTAGTATCTTTCTGTTGAACAAAAAGATGATAAACAATAAAGAAGTTATTAGTATCTTTCTGTCGACTAAAAGTTGATAAACAATAAAGAAGTTATTGGTATCTTTCTGTCGACCAAAAGTTGTAAACAATGGGGAAGTTATTGGTATCTTTCTGTCGACCAAAAGTTGATAAACAATGAGGAAGTTATTGGTGTCTTTCTGTCGACTAAAAGTTGATGAACAATGTGGAAGGTATTGGTATCTTTCAGTCGACTAAATGTTGATAAACAATGTGGAAATTATTGGTGTCTTTCTGTCAAATAAAAAGTTGATAAACAATGAGGAAGGTATTGGTGTCTTTCTGTCGACTAAATGTTGATAAACAATGTGGAAATTATTGGTGTCTTTCTGTCAAATAAAAAGTTGATAAACAATGAGGAAGGTATTGGTGTCTTTCTGTCGACTAAAAGTTGATAAACAATGAGGAAGGTATTGGTATCTTTCTGTCCACTAAAAGTTGATAAACAATGTGGAAATTATTGGTGTCCTTCTGTCAAATAAAAAGTTGATAAACAATGAGGAAGTTATTGGTGTCTTTTTGTCGACTAAAAGTTGTAATCTCTCTGAATTCCCCTCCGTTTCCTCTGCTACACAAATCCGAAGAACCACAATTTAGAATAATCAATATTCAGATAGAAAAACAGGGTTAACTCAATCATTTTTTCTCAAACATCGAATCGGACATATCGTTCTAAAAGCGGATGGTCACTTAAAATTACGTTTGGATTGTCACAGTGTCGTTAATAAAAGTTTTTTTTGCATTAAATGATTTTATTTCTAGGGTGGTATGTGCGAGGCTAATATTGGAAAAGGATATACCATAGTTGTAGATCAAGGTTTTATGAACGATGTTTGGACTGGACCTCAGATACTTGCACATCATCTACTCAAGATGCTGGTTGATGATATAAAAGGAGAAAAAACTTGTCCTAATCAGGTAGACAAGACAAGACAAGACAAGACAAGACAAGACAATACCCTGTATGCAGAACTGAACAACACCCTGTATGCAGAACTGAACAACACCCTGTATGCAGAACTGAACAACACCCTGTATGCAGAACTGAACAACACCCTGTATCCAACTCTAAATACTCAAACAAGACATTTTATACAGAATCAAAACTATTGCTTAAGAATTTAATGTACATTGTACCTATTTTCAGTTTTTAATTATGTCTTCCAATAAAATAAAACATTAAAAAGTCCAAAGATTCTTTAAGCTCGATGTTAATTGTTGAAAACCATTTGAGTATACAGAATAAAGGTATTTCAATTTTGATTTAAAATGTCTTTATAAGATAAAAATGTCTGATAATATATTTAACTTCACAGTTATACATTTTAAATGTCATCTTTTTCTTTATGGGATCGTGCTCTGGTGTCCTTAATAAACAATAGACAAAATTCGGACTTTCTATGTTTCTATAACTTTGGCTTTTAAGGAGCTTCTCAGTAATCAGAAAAGTTGAGCAAATTTTATTAATTAATTGTTAAATGATACAAAAATGCCCATCTGATCTTTACAGTACCAGCCCGGCTAGAATGTCCAGAATGTAGGTAACCCAACGAGGTTCATGCAACAGAATTAGGTGGCCTGAATTATATTGAGAGGTTGCCTGAATTATATTGAGTTTCATGCAACAGAATTAGGTGGCCTGAATTATATTGAGTTTTATGCAACAGAATTGGGTGGCCTGAATTTTATTGAGTTTTATGCAACAGAATTGGGTGGCCTGAATTATATTGAGTTTTATGCAACAGAATTAGATGGCATGAAGTATATTGAGTTTTATGCAACAGAATTGGGTGGCCTGAATTTTATTGAGTTTTATGCAACAGAATTGGGTGGCCTGAATTATGCAACAGAATTAGATGGCATGAAGTATATTGAGTTTCATGCAACCGAATTAGGTGGCCTGAATTATATTGAGTTTTATGCAACAGAATTAGGTGGCCTGAATTTTATTGAGTTTTATGCAACAAAATTGGGTGGCCTGAATTATATTGAGTTTATGTTTCCTTGTGCAACATCTTGATTCAGCAACAAACAAACGATTGGATTTTGGTTTTCCTAATTCAGGATTTTTTTCTGGAAAACTCAAAAGTTGCAGAGAATAGAATTTTAAAAGAATCCGAAAGCCGCAAAGAAAGCTTTAACACCCCGGTAATACAGTGTATAACTGTAATAGATGAACAAAGTATATATATTATTCTTGAAAAGAATAGAAAATATTGAAAATATAGAATACCCAAAAGCAATTATAGGTTTGTATGAGACCCCACTATAATTTTCTTTTTCAACACAGAGATGAGATAACATTGCTGGCAGCTCTGAAACCTTTATGATTGGATTTATTTGTTTTTGGATTTGTATTTTGAAAGTGGTCGGTATTATATCAGTACAATAAATACAAATTTTCTATTTCTGACATTCTTTTTTCAAATTTCAGTAAACAAAGAGAAGCTGTAAATTGACAATTTTTTGTTTACATATTTATGTGTATCCATGATGTTGGAAAGCTTGGTAGATATCAATAGTGGAAATCTAAAGTCGTCTTCATTGTATTGATATATACGACAACGTATATTCAAAACAAAATTGAATCGATTACTCGCTCCAAATTCTAAATTAATATTATCACTATCTTTGCAACCTTCTGGTGTAAACTTTAGATATTTCAAGCTTTGACTGCCTGATCTGGCAGAATTCATTAATTAAATTAATTAAAAGTTTGAGATGAGTAATCAGTCCCTTAGGTCTGCTGACTACTCTAAGGTTTCCTTATCTGTGCAGTGTTCTGATGGTGATTATAATTCTGTCTATTATCTACATGTCGATACTGAAACACATAATATTGTATACATAGCTAATTCTCAGGCAATCATACAGAGGGATTCATAAATAAACATTAACATGACAAAACGATTTTTTTAACTATTTGGGTTAAATAAGATATTTTTGGTTTGTATTTTTTATTCATTCTAGATTTTACAGCTCCGCAAAAATCTCTAATAATCGGGCTTGCGTGCTTAATGTAAAAAAACTAAATTTTAAAATATCCTATTTGGGAATAAGCGAGACTTCTCTGATTACTGTAATACATATAGAAAGTCCCAAAACTTTATAAACCAAAATATTCCTTTTCTAGAATTTCTAGAAGGCCGAGTTTAGATTAGGGTTTTAAAATTTTCGTTCAATCTCTTATCGCGAAAATTTCGTTCACGCAACAAAAAAGTGGAGTCGGTTGATTTTTAAAAGGAAAGTTTAGATAGATAGATAACGTTTATTGCTAAAATACATGTATCTGTGTACAGAACGAGTTTACAATTACAAATTGATGATTATATTAACAGTACAAGTATAAAGCAATTAGGTGGAAAATAGCTGTTGGCTGTTTTGATTATTTTTTCCACCTAATTTCAATAATGATAACAACACATTTCAATTAAATAGATTAAAGAAGATTAGAGATTAGGGTGCGATTTTATCTTATGCAAAATAGTTTATACATTGATTAGAATAACTAGAGTTTGAAGTAATTTTCTGACATGTACACAACAAATATCAAAGCATATTAAAACATATCTAATAAGTTTCAAATGAATAGCAATTCGGTTTATAACACGTTGTAATGTAATTTTCAAAAAGAGAACTTAGTAGTCTATTTTTAAATATAACTAGAAATTCAAGGCGCTTCGCGCCCTTCTTTCTAGCCTTAGAGGGCGCTTCGCACCCATCTTCTAAATTAGTTGTGAACATGTTCTCTTTGTGTACATCGTAAAACAAAACAAAAATAATTCGCGGATTTTCACAAAAAATTTCGCGGATTTTCAAAATTTTTAAAAATTTAATGACGATCGAATTTTGATAGAGACAAATATTTGAAATTTTTATTTTTCATAAACCTTCCCTGGGGTCCCTAGATGTCCCACAAAAAATTTGGGCCCGATCGGTTCAGCCGTTTTGACGTTTATTGGATACAAACAAACAAACAAACAAACAGACAGACAGACAAACAGACAAGCCAAATTTATATATAGATTAGAGAGTTGCTTCTTTTTAAGTCAAGAGGCAGGTTATTCCAGAGAATGTCAAGCTGATAGTTAAGATTGCTGGTAAACCTGGGTCTCCATACTAGTGCATTATACAATATATACATGAAACATATATATAATATATATATTTATGTGTGTAAATACTAGTACATTATACAATTATACAATACTAGAAATTCAAGGCGCTTCGCGCCCTTCTTTCTAGCCTTAGAGGGCGCTTCGCGCCCATCTTCTAAATTAGTTGTGAACATGTTTTCTTTGTGTACATCGTAAAACAAAACAAAAATAATTCGCGGATTTTCACAAAAAATTTCG
>NW_019396288.1:145385-264465 GCF_000591075.1 Eurytemora carolleeae | reverse complement strand
AAAACCCCCTCCTGACTATTCTCCCTGTTTACTATTCTGGTCAACCTGGTTTTGTTTGAAGAAAAGATGAAAAGAATGCCTCAAGGATGAAAATATGTAGAGAAGTGTAAAGTATAAATATATATTTATTATATTCATATTCTACACTCTTCTACAGTTTACACCATGAAAAGAAAATCCTTCTAATGTAGGAGAAGGGGGGGGGAATAATATAGTTGTTCAGAAATCTAAAGGAACTAAACCTGCCATAAACTTTATTTTCTTCTCCTAATGTCTTTGAAACCCTGATTATGTAATAATCAAACCTCTTAATTCTAAATTTTAAATATTAAATGTTTACCGTAAAATAGACCATACATATTTTTGATAAATAAGTAATATCTTTTTTAATTTCATTCCCATTTAATTTAATATCTTTTTATACATTACAATAATTAAGATATTCTTATTCTTCTTGATCTCAAGTATTTCAGGCATCTGTCCAAATTTCCATAAGTTCAATTTAATTCACAAATTAGTTTGTATCGTTTAGATATAAAACAATATTTCATTAAAAAACTGAATTTAGATTTCATATTATAGGTAATTAAAGTCTATTCTGTAATACACTACTCTAGGATATTCAAGGATATGTGTATTAACTCTATGTATAACACCACACTCTAGGATATACAAGGATATGTGTATTCTATATATAATACACTACTCTAGAATATAATAAGATATTTCTATTTACTCTATATAGATTACATTACTCTAGGATATACAAGGATGTGTGTATTCTATATATAATACACTACTCTAGGATATATTAAGATATTTGTATTTACTCTATGTATAATACACTACTCTAGGATATACTAAGATATTTGTATTTACTCTATATATAATACACTACTCTAGGATGTACTAAGATATTTGTATTTGCTTAATATACAATACACTACTCTAGGATATACTAAGATATTTGTATTTACTCTATATACAATACACTACTCTAGGATGTACTAAGATATTTGTATTTACTCTATATAGATTAGACTACTCTATAGGATATACTAAGATATTTGTATTTACTCTATATATAATACACTACTCTAGGATATACTAAGATATTTGTATTTACTCTATATATAATACACTACGCTATAGGATATTCTAAGATATTTGTATTTACTCTATATATAATACACTACTCTATAGGATATACTAAGATATTCGTATTTACTCTATATATAAAACACTACTCTATAGGATATACTAAGATATTTGTATTTACTCTATATATAATACACTACTCTAGGATATACTAAGATATTTGTATAACACACTACTCTAGGATATATTTTTATTGCAAGTCTGAGTTTAATAAGAGAAAAGCGTAATATACTTTGAGAAAGCATTTTGCATCCTATACAGTGTACAGGGAAAAGGTCTGACAGTCCCGANCCCCCCCGTAAACCCCTTCAACATAAAAAATAAAACGTAATCTACTTTAAAACAATATTACATCTGCAAGATGACGACATATTCTCTGAAATAGTTTATTATAAACTAAACCAAGCAATCCCTGTTTTCAGAAGCTCAGTCGTTTTGAATCAGTATAGCGTCCAACAACAATACTGTGTTGACAACAACAATAGTAAGAAAACTATGCTGACATCATCAATAACAACAAAACTGTGTTGACAACATCAATAACAACAAACTGTTTTGAAAATATCAATAACAACAAAACTATGCTGACAACATCAATAACAACAAAACTATGATGACATCTTCAATAACAACAAAACTGTGTTGACAACAACAATAACAACAAAACTGTGTTGACAACAACAATAGCAAGAAAACTATGCTGACAACATCAATAACAGCAAAACTGTTTTAAAAACATCAATAACAACAAAACTGTTTTAAAAACATCAATAACAACAAAACTGTTTTAAAAACATCAATAACAACAAAACTGTTTTGAAAACTATACTGTTTAAACACCAAGAATGTCAGCAAAACTTTTAAAGCATAAAAAATAACCCTAAAACGGTTTAAACGCCAAGAATAACAATACAACCGGTTGAACACCAAGAATAACAATAAAACCGATTGAACACCAAGAATAAGAACATTTAAACAACAAAACAACAAAATTGTTTTAACACCAAGAATAACAACAGATACAGATACATATATAATTAAATTTCTGAACAGTTTAAACATTTTGAATAACAATAAAACCGGTTGAAGACCAAGAACATCAACAAAATCATTTTAACGCCAGAATAACAACAAAACCGTTTAAACACCAGGAATAACAACTTAACCGTTCAAAAACAAAGAATACTAATAAAACCATTTAAGCCCCAAGAATATCAACAAAATCATTTTAACAACAAGAATAACAAGAAACCCGTTTAAACGCCAGGAATAACAACAAAACCGTTTAAACACCAGGAATAACAACTTAACCGTTCAAAAACAAAGAATACTAATAAAACCGGTTAAGCCCCAAGAATATCAACAAAATCGTGTTAACACCAAGAATAACAAGAAAACCGTTTAAACGTCAAGAATAACAAATTAATCGTTTAAGCACTAAAAATAACAAATAAACCGTTTAAACACCAATTCAATTGTCAATTTTATTTTTGTTGATAAACGATATGAAATGAATAAGTGAATAAATATTGTTCTACAATTCCTTTTCAACAAATAAAAGTGATCTTTTAAAAATTTGACCAATCTTTACAACAATATACAGATTACGATAGTCCAAACAGTAAAAGACACTAAAATTTCAGAAAATATATTTAGAAGATGTCGAGATCTAGAATAGAAGGAATTAAAAGAGAAATGTACCGAAAAGGCATCCTGGACTCCGCAGAATCGGTTCCATTAGGAAAATTTTATGTCTCAAAAACAGACAAAAATTAAGTTTAAAGGGAGTGTTCGCGAAAAATGAAAGGGGGTACAGGCTTACGTCGAAAAATATTCGATGGGAATTGCTACTTATCCTACTTCTATCTATATTGCAATATTCAACTCGGATCTTAAAAAATTCAATTTAATTCCAAGCAAATCATATAGATATTACAACCTATAATCATCGATTTTTTTTTCTCGAGGCATTCGTATATAGTTGATATTTCATAATATTTTTTACTTGTTTCATATAAAATATACTTTAAACAACGATTATTTGGCCTTCCCGCTCGATGCCTTTGGAGTTCCACGTGGAAGAGACTCCAACGACACCTAAGGACAAAAAAATCGTCCTTTAAATTACATCGTATATGAAACAATTACAAAATTTAACTGTATACGAATGCCTCGAAAAAAAAATCGATGATTTTTTACGATCCGAGTTGAATATTGCAACTTTCTGAATTTGTATGAACGCTATGTTTTTCGGTATGAGTCGTTTTTACAATTTTCTCCTTATAGACGCTACAGATTGAAGTAAGATTAGTAGCAATCACCATCGAATATTTTTCGACGTAAGCCTATACCCCCTTTTATTTTTCGCGAACACTCTCTTTAAGAAATTATTGCAATCTGAAAATTTGTATGCATAAAATGTTTTTGAGAATAATAAAATTAGATTCAGGTCGGCGATATAATCAGGATTTTGAATCTCATCCTTTTTATTCAATCTGCAAAAATAAGGAAGAGAAAAATACGATGTTCGATAATATTAAAGTTAAAAAACAAGATTCAATGAAAATTAAAGAAAAAACAGATGATGGTTCGCTAGAAAATATATACCACAAAATCAGGTACCCACTTGTCTGTTTGGTTTCTTCAATTTAAAATCTCGTTTTAGTCTTTAATTCGACAATCACTTACGAAGTTGTCCTTTAAATATCGTTTCTTTCCAAAAGCAGGCCCAAAAAATAAAGATAATTAACAAAAAACTTAAGTTTAAAAAGTGCAAATTGTAATCGAAAGCTACATCTTTCTTGGAGAGCGAATTGTTGCACCTACTTTGAATTTTATAAAAAGATAATTCTCCATCTAGAAAATGAATATTTGTTTAATTATTCCTTATTCCTATTTTAGGGATTTGAAGAAAGATTTTCAAATCGTTGAAAAAAAGCTAAGATCAGCATGTGAGGGATTAGTGAACAAAGTAAGTCAAGATCTTTTTCAAATATTCATGATCATACTGTATGTAATGTAAATAATCATGATCATACTGTATGTAATGTAAATAATCATGATCATACTGTTTGTAATGTAAATAATCATGATCATACTGTATGTAATGTAAATAATCATGATCATACTGTTTGTAATGTAAATAATCATGATCATACTGTATATAATGTAAATAATCATGATCATACTGTATGTAATGTAAATAATCTATCATAGCCCTATGCAGAGCCCACAGCTGTAACGCAGGTCCGGTCGGCGCGACTTTTATTGGGAAATTTCATGCTAGAAACCAACATTTTAAAATTCTCATTACATTTAAATAACAAAATTATAAAATACTTTGAAAATAAAATTCACCAGTTCACCCCTTAGCTAGGGCAAGAAACCCCGGCATGGAATAACCACCTGGAGCTAACTCCAGAGTTGAAGTATTTTTTTGTTTTTTTTTTAAGTAAGAAAAACAGCTGATTAGCCGTAACTTTCAAGAAACTTATAAAGTTTTTGTCTCTAGAAATTTTCAAGAATTTTAAAAAACCTTTTTAAAAGAAACAATTCTTTTAGATCAACCCGTTTCAGTTATTTCGTTTTATTTCAACCAATATCTATGATCAAAGACGTCTCTCAACTGTCATGTTTCATGTATCTAATCATGGAAAAAATCTTATTTTTGCAGAATGAGGGGAAATATTATCCTGGACGTTTTACAGATCATATCAACTCAAAACAACAAAACCAACCAATGATATCGCCTCCACCCCTCTATAAAAATACAGATCATATCATCTCCAAGCCAACTCACCAACCAATGATATCGCCTCCACCTCTTTATACAAATACAGAACATATCATCTCCAAGCCAACTCACCAACCAATGATATCGCCTCCACCTCTTTATACAAATAGAGAACATATCATCTCCAAACCAACTCACCAACCAATGATATCGCCTCCACCCCTCTATACAAATACAGATAATTTCAACTCCAAACCAACTAACCAACTAAATAAACAAATGAACTGTTCACTGTATGATATTGATCAGGTTTGTTATTTTCCTTAATCCAAAATTAAAATGTTGCGACATTTGCTCTTTATGTACCTCATAGAACACAACATTTGCTCTTTATGTACCTCATAGAACACAACATTTGCTCTTTATGTACCTCATAGAACACAACATTTGCTCTTTATGTACCTCATAGAACACAACATTTGCTCTTTATGTACCTCATAGAACACAACATTTGCTCTTTATGTACCTCATAGAACACAACATTTGCTCTTTATGTACCTCATAGAACACAACATTTGCTCTTTATGTACCTCATAGAACACAACATTTGCTCTTTATGTACCTCATAGAACACAACATTTGCTCTTTATGTACCTCATAGAACACAACATTTGCTCTTTATGTACCTCATAGAACACAACATTTGCTCTTTATGTACCTCATAGAACACAACATTTGCTCTTTATGTACCTCATAGAACACAACATTTGCTCTTTATGTACCTCATAGAACACAACATTTGCTCTTTATGTACCTCATAGAACACAACATTTGCTCTTTATGTACCTCATAGAACACAACATTTGCTCTTTATGTACCTCATAGAACACAACATTTGCTCTTTATGTACCTCATAGAACACAACATTTGCTCTTTATGTACCTCATAGAACACAACATTTGCTCTTTATGTACCTCATAGAACACAACATTTGCTCTTTGAATTCTTATTTTGGGCTAAAAGTTTTAGAAGAAAGCCGAGCGCTGCAACTAGAAAATTCAAGGTTTTGCATTATAGAGAATTTTATTTGAAATTTTAAACAAATGGTCCATAGAGAAAATGCTGTGATAGAGTAAACATTCATAGAGCAGGTTTTGTAGTGCCTTTTTTTTAAAGGTACTTACAGCAACCCACTTGTTATGTATTTAACCATATTTTGTTGCTTATGAAACTACATGTATAGCTTGACAACATGATTTTAGGATTCTGATAGATCTAGTGCCTGTAGCAATAACAGCTGTAGGTAACTCTTTTTTCTTTGTTAATTTTTCCTTTTTAATTAATTTTTTTGTTCTAGAAGTGATGTTTCAAGTCCAGTTTATCCATTTTTATCCCAAAATTCAGGTAGTTAATATTTGAACTCATATTTTTTTAATAAAATAATTATGCAGAAACCAATTATTTTCAGAAAGTGGTCGTTCATCACCTTCCCAAAGTACAAACTCCCAATATTTAGAGAATAGAAATCCCAAACCAAAACCGTCTTTGTCCCAAATAATCCAAGTTCAAATTCAAAGACGGGGTACTCCTCACACAAAACCCTGTTCATCGGATTTGTGTCCAGATATTCCCATTTCTAAATCATCAAGACCATTGTCACCAACTGTACATGTCCCAATACAAAGTCAGGTTATCCCACATTCAAAACCAGCTTTGTTGGCTTCTCGTCCAGATAATTCCATCAAAAAATCATCAAGACCTTTGTCCCCAACTGTCTATAATGTCCCATTGAAGGGGAAGGTTGCCTCACATTCAAAACCAGGTTCATTGGCTTCTTGTCCAGATAATCCCATCAAAAAATCATCAAGACCTTTGTCCCCAACTGTACATGTCCCAATCCAAAGTCAGGTTACTCCACATTCAAACCCAGCTTCATTGGCTTCTCGTCCAGATAATTCCATCAAACCTTTGTCCCCAACTGTACATGTCCCAATCCAAAGTCAGGTTACCCAACATTCAAAACCAGCTTCATTGGCTTCTCGTCCAGATAATCCCATTTCTAAATCATCAAGACCTTTGTCCCCAACTGTACATGTCCCAATCCAAAGTCAGGTTTCCCCACATTCAAAACCAGCTTCATTGTCTTCTCGTCCAGATAATCCCATTTCTAAATCATCAAGACCTTTGTCCCCAACTGTTTATAATGTCCCATTGAAAGGGCAGGTTGCCTCACATTCTAAACCAGGTTCATTGGCTTCTTGTCCAGATATTTCCATCAAAAAATCATCAACTGTCTATAATGTCCCAATCCAAAGTCAAGGTACTACACATTCAAACCCTTCATTGGTTTACTTTCCAGATAAGTCTGATTCATCAAAACCTTTCTCAACATCAACTGTTCATGTTCCGATTCAAATGCAGGATATTTCTGACCCTTCTTCGATTGTCTCATGTTCTGAGAAGTTGATTTATAACCCTTCAAGACCCTTGTGCGTGTGTTCAAATCCGAACTCAAAATCTAGTTCCTTGGTTTCTTGTTCTGAAACCCCCATCAAACAATCATCAAGACATTGGTCCCCAACACAGAATGTTTCAATCAAAGCTGGAGATTCAAATCTTAGTTCACTAAAACCTTCCAAACCAAAGCAGGATTCATTAAGCTTACCAACCCTGCTAAATCAAGGAAGTTCTACTAAATCAACACCTCCTATCCTGCAAATTAGCTCAGTAACCTCACAAGTTAAATCACCAATATCATTGGTAAACTCTGATCAAATTAAGACGGATATTATCAAACCGCAGAACAAGTTAAATCCTCAAATAAAATCAGAAACCGCAAACAGTGCAAGTTTCATCGATTCTCGTAGGTTAAAAATTAAAGATCAATTTGATTCTAATCTTAAAAATGAATCAAAAAATATTCCTTTTAATATTCTGGATCCCACAGTAAAGAAGATGGAGGATAACCGGACAGAACTATTCAATAGTTCTGGATCGACTTTAGAACATATGAACCCTTCTCATCCTCAAACCCATTCAAGAGACATTCATCAAAACTTGAACAATCTAAACTACAGGTAACAAAAGACTTTGATAAGGTAAGAAAAAATTAGAAAATTTTTAATTCTTTCTTTTTCAGTCTGTTTTTGAGCGCATTATTAAATAGGTTTTTTTTTACAAATTTTTTAAATATAAAAAGGTATATAGAGAGTTGAATATTTGAGTCGCTGCAAAAAGATTTTTAAAAAATGTCTCAAACAGTGTTCTTCAAAAATAACTCAATTTATTCAAACTAACATTATTAAATTAGTCAATTTAATCATTGTTTTTTATGCTAATTCATATAATAAAACTCTGGAATAGGAAGACGACTTTTAAACTCAGGTTAAGACTTGCAATTGTGAATTGTTAAAAGTTGATTTGATAAGTTACTTGTAAAAGTCTTTGCATTGTAACAATATCAAATACACTTATCTATTGCTCAGTGTCGTCTTCATATTCCACAGTTTTCTGGTTCTCACTGTATCTATGTGAAAGAGATGTAGTAGTCCGGGGACTGCCATCATCAATTCTTTGCCGAGGAGTGATAGAAGGTGATATATATGGGTAAACAGGGTAACATACCGAGGACTGATAGAAGGTGATATATATGGGTAAACAGGGTAACTAGAGGACTGATAGAAGGTGATATATATAGGTAAACAGGGTAACCCACCGAGGACTGATAGAAGGTGATATATATGGGTATACAGGGTAACCCACCGAGGACTGATAGAAGGTGATATATATGGGTATACAGGGTAGCCCACCGAGGACTGATAGAAGGTGATATATATGGGTATACAGGGTAACCCATCGAGGATGAGAATTTTTTTTCGGTATTTTTTCTAATAATTCTGGATATATGCAACTGTGTTCTTGTTTTTTTTTTAAATTAATTGCAATTTTTATGTATTTACACCCCCCCCCCCCGGGAATATTTTTGACAATGTGAAGAGAAACGACGACTTATCGGTTTATTTTTAGAGGATCTTGTATCAAGAACTGAGGTTAGAGGATGGAAATTTAGTTGGGACAGAAATGCTTCTTTGAATCTTGGGTTAGTGTTGAAAAAAGTTTTTATGAATTTTTCGAAAATTCTGTTAATTTGTTTAAAAGTATCTTTGATACAGGGTGTCGAATTCAGTGACGAATTCGATATCGTCTTTGTTATGAATTAGCATTGTAATACCTAACTTCAAAAGCCATAATATTATTATGTTTTTTAGAGTTTATTTTATGAAAAGGGTAAAATTAACTGTAAAGATGTGTCTGTAATGTCTCCGCAAGATGAACAGTGACGACGGACAAATTTACTCTGTTTGTATACTATAATTTTCATGTACTAAGTATAACCGTATACAGTCAAAACATAAACAAACAAATTGTAAGCATGCATAGCAGACGAAAATCTTACGGATTACAGCTTTCTCAGTAGGTATCACTATACTAAATCTAAGAATTATTTAAAAAGACGATATCGAATTCGTCACTGAATACCTTTGTTTATTGGGACATCCTGTAGGTTGACCTTTCTTTAAAAATTAAACGTACTTAAAGATAAATAAATGTTTCTAATATTGTTAATAATAATCCCTATTTTAGATCTAAAGTTGAAAAGCATTATCAGAAAGAAGAATTAGAATACACGGCGTGTTTATTTCAATATTTTCATGTTAAGTAGAACTTGAAATAAATTATAGATTAATATCTTTTAATGAAAATAATCAACGGATATCTGTAAGGTTTTATGAACATGCAAAAAGAGACTCAAAAGAGAATTTGGAGCTCTTTTATGTCTGCAGTGGTCTGGGTGTATATTAATACAATGAAGAGAATAAGAGAGAAGCTGTTAATTGTGGTAGCTTCTCTTTGTTTCCATGTGTATCTGTTTAAAAGCTTTTATAGAAATAAAAATTGAATCATCTTCATTGTATTGATATATACGATGATGATTTGTTTCCATGTGCATCTTATAGGCTTTTATAGAAATCAAAATTGAAATCAAAAGTCGTCTTTACTGTATTGATACATACGCAGGGTTACTCACAAAGGATCATAGTGTAATGACGACCCACCATTCTTTTAATTTAACGATCTACAATCTTCAGAACTCATTTTGCTTTCTGCTTTGAATACAGTCTTAAATTACAATTAAAATAATTATAAATTAATTCGAGCTTTAAGACTAAATAAATTTCTGAAGAATAGTACAGGGTGTTGAACACACCTTCTCTTGGGATTTCCCAAATGTAGTCTGAGAAGTTTTTTCAATTTCAAACTTGACAGCTAAACACACTAAAAAATCCAATTGTTTAGAAGATGTTTAGCTAAAAAATGCAAATAAGACAGACCACATTTTAAAAATCTCTTTTCGATCTATTCATTAAATTATCTAGCCTTGAAAATCAGTTCAACTAGCTGTACCTAGTTTTCAACTTTTTCTCTCTAATTTATTGAACCTCCAGACATACATAATCAGTTTAGTCGTCATATACGCCTTGGGATTGAAATATATTATTCCAAAGCTCGGTTATTAGTTTTCAGTGGATACACAAAATATACATCTTGAAATAAAATTTCTTATTCCAGAACAAAGTGATCAGTAATATATAGTTATGTTTTAGAAAAACAACAACAACAACAATATGTGGGTTTAGGCTGGGTTCGGTAGAGCAACTATCTCAGTATCTTCTGCAGGAACACCTTCATTTTCCACAACTGTAATACATAAAGCTTATTGGTAAAACAAGAGTAAACAACAATTCACAAAAATTCACGCTG
The DNA here is from genome assembly GCF_000591075.1 of Eurytemora carolleeae. Taxonomy (NCBI): domain Eukaryota; kingdom Metazoa; phylum Arthropoda; class Copepoda; order Calanoida; family Temoridae; genus Eurytemora; species Eurytemora carolleeae. The sequence continues at coordinate 253,751 of NW_019396288.1, read as the reverse complement.
AACCTAAAAAGTCTAAAAGTGACAGGTATTTTTATGAGTAGATCAGTTGTGCGATACCAACTTTAAAAAATATTACGGCATATTTTGCTTGCTTAAATAAAAAAATATATAAAATAATAATAAATATAAAAAAGTTTTAATAAAATCATTTCAAAAATCGAATTCGCAAAATGAAAAGAGTTTATGTAGAAGTTAAGCTAAAACAGGCACTTATAACTTTTCACAACTAATAATGATTATTCGCCTCAAACTCTAATTTTCTAATCATTTTATCTTTGAATTCTGATGTCGCAAACTATGAAATCTGTTATGTCTAATATAGTCATAAGTTGAAATATAAAGGTTTACATCCTCAGGTTACAAAGACATAAGCATTAAAATATAGAGATGAGGCGTGTCATCAGTTCATTTTTTATACTTTCCTGGAGGTTTATTCTCTGTTTCTGTATTCTCTTCTGGAACTAGAGCTGGGCAGGGGGAGAGGCTGGTGGCCTAGTAGAAACAATAAAGTGAATACTGCAGACAGGCGTGAATTCATGTACAGTTTATCCCAAATACATAAATAATAAATAAATATAATAAATATAAATTTCTTTTTGCAAAGATAAATACTTTTTTCATTGTATTGATATTTATGGCACTAGGCTTTTATCTTTTATTTCAATTGTGAACATGTTCTCTTTGTAAACATTGTAAAACAAAAACAAACAAAAATTTCGCAATTTAAAAAAAATTCGTTGATTTTCTAAATTTTCAAAAATCGAATTTTGTTAGAGGCAATATTACGTCACCAGAACTTCATCAGCCAATGGCAGTGCAGTATTGTTGTCACGTGATACAGACGGAAATCACGTGACCAGTATACTGCACTATCATTGGCTGAATATATATATTATCAATTATATCTATTATAAATGCAAAATAAAAAAATATATAATGGGAGTAAACCTGAGATTCTCAGGTTTTAGCTTATACCCCCTTTCAGTTTTCCTTTACAGTCCCTTTAATCAATATTTTTTTCTTTTAAGTTCTCAAGTTTATCATAGACGAGATATTTTACAGATTCCAACCCAAACCTTGCCGGCACAGTGCTCCCTCGGACCATTGCAGTGTCTGAACCGAACCCGACACGACCTCGGGCAATCATTAGGGCAATCATCTAGAAATAAAATAGATGACCCCGGATTGAAAACTTAAATTTTAATTTAATTTAAATATTTGTAAAAAAAAATATTAAAGATACTTTTGTTAACGTTTTCGTATTTTTTTTTGGTATTCATAAGACAGAAGATCTTTTACGAAAAATTGAAAACTTCACATCTGCTGTACATAATGGTGCAAACTTTTGCTATGCTTCCAAAGTACAACTGACCTACAGGATCGGACCATTCTGACCAGCCCCAGGATTCGGGCACAGCAGGTACAGGTACAGGGGTCATCTGGAATATATTGATTAGGATAATGAGACACTATCCACATAGATCTAGGCTGCTATGAAAAGGTTCAACATTGGCTTTAAAACCACGGCTTGGCCTTTTATATTTATTAAGAAGCATAAAGTACTGTGGAGCTATGCTCTAGTTTCTGTTTTTTTAACTTTAGTTTTTCATAAGTAGTTGAAAACATTTACATAACAATATAACTTATGATATTATATTATATTTTAGATTAAAATAAAATGTTAATTTAAAAACTAAAACCTATCAAATATTACTTCTGTTAAACAAAAACAGAATAAGGGAATTGGTAAAATAAAATAAAAAGGCAACACTTCAAAGTCGACCGAGTCTCAAAATTTAATTAATAAAATTCATAGTTGAGTATCTCTCCGAGCCAACAAAAAGAAGATACAAATTGGTTGGAGTAAATCAATAAATCAATTATCTACGTTTTGCAAAATGTTTAGAATGAAAACAATGACGGAAAAGTATTTCCGTAAAACAACTCAAGTGTAGATAAGGATGAAATCTAACCTATACAACAAATGACTTTAAAAAGAGATCTTCACTATTTTAGTAATTTGAAATTACACAAATTTCACCAACGTTTAAATAAATGTGGGACATAAAGGATTAATTATTAATTAGATAATCAAAATATTTACACTACTGGCAGTGCTTCCATCCTCCTGGTTTTCGAGACAGTTAGTGGGAGCATTTCCAGCAGCTGTTGTTGTGCTGTCACATCTATACAGTACAGATGTATATATATATACATATATATTAGCTTGGAAACCCAGTGCTGCCGGGTTACAAATAGTTACTCCTGTCGTTTACCCGCACTTGGACGATTGTACCGTGAAACTAAATTTTCGCTTTAAAAGTCGGATCGACTTTTGAAGCGATCAAATTAGAATCTCAAAACAAAGCTAAGAACATATCCGTGGTTTTCCCGAGTTCCCCAATCGAAATTTGAGGCAAATCGGTCAAGGGTTCCTGAGTCGTGATCGGAAAAACAAACAAAGAGACCAATAGAGATTACAAATTTAGATATATATATGTTAGCATCTATATTTAAAGGCCTGTCTGTGTAGTTTTAGATAAGCTTTAGTAATATAAAGAGTTAAATGTTATATTCACTACACAGTCACTACGGTATTCTTAAAATCATTATCTTCAAGTAGCAATCAGAAAGATATAATCATTTTCCGATCTTGAACAGAAATAAATTTGTCAATTTTCTTTTCTTGTCGATTTTAAGTTTGAAAAATATGAAAATTTCCGTTATTATAAATGTATAGGGTCACTTAAAATTATGTCCACATTTTGTCCCTTTCTTTGATAGAGAGAAAAAAGGGAATTGAAAAAATCCCCCCCCTGCATCAGATCCTGGCAAAAAGCTTGAAACCAAAAAATGGCCTTGAAAATTCGGCTTAAAGTCTGTATTCGGAATAGTAAACGATTATGAACGATAACAGATGGAAATTATTTATACAGTGTAAAATTATTATTACACTTAAATCTGTTGATTTCCTGTGAAAGATGTTTTAAACTAATTTTTAAAGACTTTTTGTTTTTGAAAACTGTTTTTTTTTCATTTGTATTTCTTGCTTCTGAAACAATCGATAACTTCTAAGAATTGAACATTTTTTTTCAAGTCCTAAAAACGACGATATCTTTCACATTATCGTTTAGATTAAGGTTTAGGGTACTAACGGTCGAGAATCGGGCATGTTATTTTTTAATAACAATTACGACGACAATCCTGAAGATTTTATTGTTAATATAAATTGTAAAATTATAAAAATATGAATCGTTTCATTTCCAATAATAAAGAAACGCAGTCCTATAAACTTCTAGAATACATTTATACTTACAAATCTGTTAATGTTTCAACTTGCTTAGAAGAGAGCATTTGCCTATAAAATTATATAATTACAATATTATTTTCACATTAATAATAGCTTTGATCGTTCAAAAAGTTATTGGACACAAAAATATACAAAATTGTAATATGACTGTATCATTTGCCTACAAATTAGCGTCATAATTTCAATTAGATATGGACCGTATTTTTAAGTGAATAAATAACTGTATTAAATTACATAATCTCTTTTTTATTTACGTAAGACTATTACTATTCAACTTTTTTTATTTGTATTATTTTTATTAATCATTATTATTATTAGTTTGATACCTCTTTAAAATAAGTCCTGTGTATGTTGGTTTGAAAAGCAGAATAAAAAGAAGTGCCAGCATATTTATATTTTAGAACCAACCAACTGTGAATCATGAAACTAACTAAATAATTCTGAACAATTCAACATTTAGCACAAAGGGGCCTGGACAAGTCACCAAGTCTACACTGTAAAGGGCACGGTGAAAGATTTACAAAAAAAAACAATTTAAGTTGAACTAAGGAAGAATTTGTGTTCACTTTTTTCTGTAACGTATTAAAATAAAAGTTAATCTTTTTTTGAGCAGTTCTAATGACGTTTATATCTTCATCATCCTTAATTCAACTCACATTGCCAAAAAAGCGTGAAACTTCTGTTGTTTAAAATGTTCAATCAAGTTGTTCGTGTCGAAATAGTATTTATCAAAAAAGAAACGAGGCGTAGACACATCCATTACTCAAACAAATCTTCCAATCAGTATCAAATAAAAATAATCAATGCATGGTAAGTCTCAAATATCAGAATCAGAGCAGGATTAAGGAAAAAAATCATAATTCTTTCCAAATCTAATCTTGTGTGGATAGTTGAAGGATTTACTCGAATACTAAATATATATCTATTTGACTTGTCTGTTTGTATCAGATAAACGTCTCAACGTAATCACTATATCCGCAACATGTTCAGTTTTTAGTGAACCAAGAAAAAGCAACATTTAAAAGCTAACACCTTTAGTAGGAACAGAACCTATCAAATTCATTTTTAATACTTGTTAATTAATGAATGATTTCTGTAATATTTTGAATTTTAATAGAACAACATGGTTTATTCCTTTTTACAAATTAAACAATGTAATAAAATTAGATAATATCATCTCGTGTACTCTCCACAGGAGTACAGGATGTAGATTTACAGATACCAGAGATTTGGACGCCAGCACCTAACCAAACCATTATTAGGCTCATTCATTTCAAGGTTAATATCACGCTCACTGCTATCAGTTTATCAGTGAAAACCCTTTTCCTAGAACACTATTCATTGGGGAAATATTGAAGGAATGTTTTTTTTTCAGACCAAAAACTATACGAAACACACAATCATTTTCAAATTAGTGCCAACTTCCCAAATAATCAATTTCCCAAGCGGCAACTTTCCAAAGGTTAGGTAAGGCCCTCTGAGGCGCCATCAGGCTGCAATGGGGGCCGAGCACTTCGGCTAGAAAGCCTAGTGCCGAGACTAGAACATGCTGGGGGCCCAGCGCTGCAGCTGGGACAGAATTGGGAAATTCCCCATTTGGGAAGTCACCACTTGGCAAAATACCCATGGAAAGTTACCACTTAGAAAAAAACCTTTGGGAAAGTACATAACATAAATTAAAACACTCTGAAACAATATTCGAAACCATAATCAATTAACCAGAGCCAACTTCACAGAAAAAGAAAATAAAAAATAGTAAAAATATTTTTAATTAACATATTTCTATATAAATAAATATATTTTGCATATAAATTTTGTTTAACAATATGACTAAGATAAGTATCTTAAATGATTAGTTTTCCATGTTAAAACTTGTTTCGGTTTTGTTCTCTTTTAAACTAATAATTTTAACCGTATTTAAGTAATTATACGTAATCTTACGAAATTTCACATGATGAAAAATGGGCTTCAAATGCTTTCAGTTGATAAAGATAAATTTTGAGCTTATCTTGTTAAATATAACTATTTTTGAATATGCTTTGAACTAAATAGATTTGATCAATTAAATGTAACAACTGGACTTTGAAAGACGACATACCAGTTTTTATATATTTTCTATGTCGTCTTCCCGGGTTTTCTATTTAGCGAACATTTTCTTAATCATTTAAAGCTTACTATGTTTTAGATTATTTTTGATACATTTTTATTTTTTTGGCAGCTGTTGTTGCTCCCAGGCCTGTATTCTGCCTCTTCTACTGTGAATACTAGCAACTACATTAACATCAACTTCTTTCATCTAAAATTTACATTTTGTTAAAAACAGAATTTCAATAATTAAAATTTTTTTTAATTATTGAAATACTCTATTTCTTTCAAAACTAATAAAACTATAAAAGCTGGAGAAAAAAATCTAAAGATAAAGGGTTGTTATTACTGTAACATCCTTCAATTTGGTGTACACTATACATTTACACTGAATTGTGTACACTGTAAAGTGTACAGCACGAGAAATTAGTACAATAGATGGTAACATACAATGCGCACACTCTCAGTACAGCTGTCGTCACAAGTGTCAACTCAATTTCTGTGTCTGACAAAATTAAAAATAAAATAATAACTTTTGACTAAAGTGCTTATCTTCTGGTGAAATCAGTGAAATTTTATCTGTTCTTTATTTTCTGTTTTTTACACTTATTTATTTATTGTCCGTCTGACTAAATAAAAAGGGGTGAAACTGATGTTATATATTTGGATATATTACGTTAAAACGTATTTCAGAAATGTTAAATGACATATTCGGGGAAGTTCTCTGGTTCAAGGTTTAACCGAGGTTCAACCCCTAGATATCCAGGGGAAATTCTGGCAACATGAAAAGGTATTTTTTGAATAAATGTCGTCTTTAAAGTGTATATAAATTTTTTTCCTCAAATGTCGTATTTTACAATTTTTGGGAACACATCAGAAATACTTAAAAATTAGTGTTTGAATTATTAAATTAATGGAAAAATTACAGGGTGACCCACAAAGTTTGGCACCGTAAAGACGACCTGAAACTCTTAAAACATTACGATCCCAAGGTTAAATTCAGTTTTCCCATGCATTAAAGTCTTAAAGTAGTTCATCTTTCAAAAACACTTTCCCGTTTGGACACCCTGCAATAGTTTAAAGTTGTCAGTACCCTAGCTTATTCGGACACCCTGCAATAGTTTAAAGTTGTCAGTACCCTTGTTTTATTGGACACTAAGCAATATTTTAAAGTTGTCAGTACCCTTGTTTAATTGGACACCCTGCAATATTTTAAAGTTGTCAGTACCCTTGTTTATTTGGACACCTAGCAATAGTTTAAAGTTGTCAGTACCCTTGTTTACTTGGACACCTAGCAATAGTTTAAAGTTGTCAGTACCCTTGTTTAATTGGACACCCTGCAATAGTTTAAAGTTGTCATTAACCTTGTTTATTTGGACACCCAGCAATAGTTTAAAGTTGTCAGTACCCTTTTTTAATTGGACACCCTGCTATATTTTAAAGTTCCCAATACACCTGTTTATTTGGACACCCAGCGATAATTTAAAGTTGTCAGTACCCGGCCTTGTTTATTTAGATACCCAGCAATAGTTTAAAGCTCTAAGTACCCTTGTTTAATTGGACACCCTGCGATAGTTCAAATTTGTCAGTACCCTTGTTTAATTGGACCCCCTGGAATATTTTAAAGCTCTCAGTATACCGTTGTTTAATTGGACACCCTGCAATATTTTAAAGCTCTCAGTATACCCTTGTTTAATTGGACACCCTTGCAATATTTTAAAGCTCTCAGTATACCCTTGTTTAATTGGACAACCTTCAAAAGTTTAAAGTTCTCACTACCCTTGTTTAATTGGACACCCACCAATAGTTTACAGCTCTAAGTATACCCTTGTTTAATTGGACACCCTGCAATAGTTTAAAGTTCTCAGTACACATGTTTATTTGGACACCCAGCAATAGTTTAAAGTTGTCAGTACCCTTGTTTAATTGGACACCCTGCAATAGTTTAAAGTTGTCATTAACCTTGTTTATTTGGACACCCAGCGATAGTTTAAAGTTGTCAGTACCCTTTTTTAATTGGACACCCTGCTATATTTTAAAGTTTCAATACACCTGTTTTTTTGGACACCCAGCGATAATTTAAAGTTGTCAGTACCCGGCCTTGTTTTACTTAGATACCCAGCAATAGTTTAAAGCTCTAAGTACCCTTGTTTAATTGGACACCCTGGAATATTTTAAAGCTCTCAGTATACCGTTGTTTAATTGGACACCCTGCAATATTTTAAAGCTCTCAGTATACCCTTGTTTAATTGGACACCCTTCAATAGTTTAAAGTTCTCAGTACCCTTGTTTAATTGGACACCCACCAATAGTTTAAAGCTCTAAGTATACCCTTGTTTAATTGGACACCCTGAAATAGTTTAAAGTTCTCAGTACACATGTTTATTTGGACACCCAGCAATAGTTTAAAGCTCTCAGTATACCCTTGTTTAATTGGACACCCTGCAATATTTTAAAGCTCTCAGTATACCCTTGTTTAAATGGACACCCTGCAAAAGCTGAACTTACTGATATAATATGGTTGCCCCACCGCTGTTTATAGATTCTATTTCATCAACATGAATTTCTTTTCGGAAACTTCTCAACGGTTCCTCCAGGATAGGATCATCCGGCATTTTAGTGGCCGCCGAAATATTTAGTTCCAACGGTTTAATAGTCGTCTTGAACGTCTAAATTAAAACTTAAAAATGATTTACAAATTAATTTCAACAGCTTTGATAGTTTTACAAAAAATTTAGATCATACGTATGTACTAAATTTAATCTGTAATACCGTTCTCAATTTAATGTTAAAGGCTGAATATCTAAACTTTTGTGTGAAAAAGCTCTAATTTACAACGCTTGATCATGATATCCCATGTGGTTAATTTTGAATTTGAAAGTTACGACCACCACAGAATATCCAAGAGAAATAAACTTAAATTGTAAGACACCCACAGCACAAGAAACGGAAAGCTGCTTCATCACGAAAAGTAAAAGCTATAACCTCAAAACAATTATAATTTGGGAATAATGGACAATTCAATTATAGGGAGTGACCGGCAATGTATGGCTCTTGAACAGAGAATGTAGTATTGTGGAGATTTTTTTGGAATAATTTGAGACATTTGAGACGTTTTTACGGTGCATATTTGTTCAGCAAGAGCGCAAATTCAACCATTAAAATCCTCATAGATTGGTAATTTTTGAGGGATAATTTTGAGAATCGGTTTCAAAAAAATTATTCAATAACGACGACGACTGTTCTCATCGAAAATAAGTTATCTTATTCAGTTATTAGTTTCTGTAATGTCTCATTGTTCACAAACATTTTCTGTAGATTTCCTTTCATAACGACTAAGAAATTCAATATAATGATGAAAAAGAAATACTTGATTTTAACATTGATTTATTGAGAAAATTTCAATTGAGAAATATGTTCCTAAACATCTAATTAGTTTACTGTAGATTTTTTTTACATTTTTTGTCGTCATTATTTAATAATTTAAAAAAAATCATTTTTCTAAACGTAACCACCAAAATTGATGATTTTGAACGTCGACTTGGCGCTCATACTCTCTAATTGTACATTAACGTTTATAGGTCTCAAATGAATCCTGAAATATTTCTCCACAATACTACTTTATTCTAAGTTCAACTACCGTAAATTGCCGGTCACTCCCTTTAAACACAATGTAAATTGAAAACAAATATTACTTTTGCTAGTCTGGCTTTTTCGTCCCGTTGCTTGGCAGAGAACAGCTTCTTTTCTTTTTTAGTTTTCCCTTCTCCCTGTGTTTTCTCATCCTCGGAGCTAGAGCTAGAACTAGAACTGGAGTCAGAGCTGGAACTGGAGTCGGAGCTAGATTCAGCCTTCTTCATTGATAGAATATTTAGTATAAATTATATATCTACTTTGCAAGTTTTACGAAAGAAAAATAAATTTAAAAAAATATAAAAAACAACATATATTTTTAAACTTTCAAACAAAAATGGAAAAACAATTTAATATTCCAAGATGATTTAATGTTTCCATAAACCAAAGGGTAAAAGCTAAGCAGTGCTTAGAATACATTTAATTTGGATGCGGATTCGAAACCTGGATCCGCACTTGAAAAAAATGGATCCGGATCCAGGTCATGAACATTTCTTTAAGATTTACTGAAAAATAGAATTGACAAATATTTTGTTCTTATTTCTGTGCTGAAACTTGATGAACCATTCAGAGCACAGACAATTTTTATTCTCTCTCTTTTTTCAACAGTTCAGATTTGGGTTTTAAGAGTAAAACAGTTTTTTTTTGCAGTTTTTGGTTGATATTTCCCCCCGTGGATCCGCATATTTTTGCGGATCCGGATCCAATTAGCCAAATTTTGCGGATCCAACGGATTCGGATCCTAAGTACTGAATTACTGACAAATAACATAACATGGAAAACGACATTTAGCATCAACATGAAGTTGCCCAAAACTGACGAAACTTAAAAGTCTTCGGAGACTGTACTGTGTACTGACTATGTTCTGTTCTCTTTTCATTTATTATATATAAATACCATGACCATTTTTTAAAAAAAGAATCTCAAATTCAATGAGTTTTAAGTTGTCATTAAATATATATTAATTGTAGGTAATCTGAAACCCTAGAATATTTTATTTTTTTTTAATATAAATATAACATCCCTCGTTGTCATCTGAAATATCTGGCTCCGCTTGAGTAATCCGCATTGAAAAATTTCCTTTTGAAGAAACAACAATGTTCTCCGAGTTCTTTACTGCTTTCTCTTTATCCTGACTAGATCTAGGTTTGGTTGAGATGGTTTCCATTGTATCCGTTAGCAGTATCTTTGCTTTATCCTCTAACACCTCGGTAGCTTTTATCTCGATGGATTTAAGATTTTCTTCCTGGAAAACTCGAGCTGTATCAACAAAATCTTCTTTCAGAACTTCTACGTTAGGTTCTTTCGTGATTAATGTTTCTACTGGAGCATCCACTACAGTTACAACGTTCTCTACAGGATCTGAAGTTTCAACAGGAGCAGCAAATTTAGTTTCAGCAGGAGTGAATTCTACAGGAGCTGCAACTATGGTTTGCGCAGGAGCGAATTCTACAGGAGCTGCAACTATGGTTTCAGCAGGAGTGAATTCTACAGAAGCTGCAACTATGGTTTGCGCTGACGTTTCTATTGAATCTTGAGCTGTAGTTTCTTTAATGTTATGAGAATCAGCTACAGGGGGAGTGTTCTCTTCCATCATGAGATTATTTAATATTTCTTCAAGTTCCTTTACTCGAGTATTTGCTTTGTCTGATACTGCAGCAGGATTATTAAACAGTTCACCCTGTATTCTAAAGTAAAAATTCTTATAATCTTGCATAAATTATATTATATAAAAAATCTAAATATGAAATTGCTTCTTTATAAAGAATCCATTAAAATAGACCAAACCCCTCCCCCAACCCCATGTATGTATTGTTATCTTACATAAATTATTTTCAAATTATGGTTATTTTTTATCTGTATTATGATGCTTTCCCTATAAAAATATTATACTTCGTAGTAAGCGCCCGACGCACATGATAAAATTCTATTCATGCGAAATAATTTTTTTGCAAGCTTTTTATACTTAAAAAAAAAACAAAATTACTGTTTCAAAGATTTCAGTTTGTAAAACATTAATTTTTTAATAGTTTTTCACACCTTAATTTAGATCCGTCTGGATTAAGCAGCATCATAAGTGTTCTACGCTGCTGCTCTTTCAAAGGTTTAAAAAGCAACTTTTTATCTCTGTAATTGGTGGAGATATTTCTTTTAGTGCCCATACTGCTACGTTTATAAATCAGGCCATTTGTATTTTGCTTTGACAGAATTGAACATGGTTTAATGCTTGTAACTTTATTGCATGATTTACAAAGGATTCCAATACTGCCACCATTCATTGTTAATCTGAAAATATATTCATGTTGTACAATCAACAGGGGTTATAGTGTACAACATGTACCAAGTACACTTGTACGGTTATCATATATAACTTTGTTTCAAGTGTAAAACTGTACAAAACGTTGTTCACTAGAAAACAAATTAAGAAGAAAGTGATTATATCGTCAAATAAAACTTACATCTGAAAACAACTATATTTGTTCTGCTATCAGCTGATTTCAGTAAATTTACTTTCTCTTTCCAATGGAGAAAGCAGAAAAAGAAAGCTTTTATATTTAGCGGATTTCATGGAATATTTAGCAGATTTTGAAAAAGTCTGGTTCTTATTGGAACTTAAAAAGGAAAATGTCAATATTTTTGAAGACATTGAATTGAGAATAAAAAATTTAAAAATTAAACAAAAATAATATAGCTGAGAATTTATTACAAGAAATGTATAAAAGGATACATACTGTCTCAAATAATACAAAATTATATTTAAATCAACAATATAAAAATATACACATGTACTGTACTGAACTGTACTGCACCAACCTATTAGAACATTATCAAAGTGCAGCAAATGAATTTATCTAGAAACATTAGGACATATATTATTTATAATATATATAAATATAAAAAATAATGATCCTTCACTGGGACTCAACGTGGTTAAACCAAGAATTTTCTTAAAACATGTAGGATTCCAACCTTATTGAATATAAAGCTGTAGAAATCTATAATATATATATATTTGTAATCTGAAAGCGCGTCTAAGAATCAAAGGCCGGGCTTGAAGCGTGTCTAAGATTTATCAATGGTTTGAAAAAACCATTCAGTAAATCTTCTAAGTTGCTGTGCAGCAGTTTGGCTTTCTTCCTGGAGTCTAACATTCTCTTCCTTAAGTTGATCCACCTGACTGCTCAAATGCTCTTTACTCTTCTTCTCCCCCTCCAACTCCTTCTCCAGCAAGGTTACGCGCTCCAACAGCCTCAGAACCTTCTCCTCCGGTACTCCGGGAGAAGGATTGGCTCTGGTTACACCTGGAGACGGTTCCTCCTCCTCAGAACTAAACATAGCTTTGGTTGCAGTATCTACTAAACTATTCCAGTCCATATCCTCAGGTTTGCTCCCACCACCAGCTGCTCCGGATACTACAACAGTACCAGGTGGGACGGATGGATTGATTCCATTATGTTTCCCAACTTTGATCCCTACTGGAGAAACCTTGGATCGAGCAGGGTTGTCAGGAGAGGTTGGATCATCCTTACTCAGGTTTGATATGTTTAGGTTTCTATCTCCGGGACTTGAGGTGTGGGAGGAGTTGGAGATTACAGTGGCCGGCCTCGCCATATGGAAACTAACCTCATTGGAAACATTGTCCTCGAGCCTGGCAATATTCTCTCGGGATCTAGATTTCATGAGGGTCAACTCAGTCAGGGTTTTCTTTGGTAGTTTAGATAGAGGAGAGTCCTGGACAGATCCCTCCTCAGTATACTCAGGACTTATTAGTTTCATCAGATCCTCCTGCAGGGTAGAGGAGGCCAGGTTGGCAGAGTTCCTAGCCGACCTCGCAACCTTCTTCTTTGCAGCCTCGGGTAGGCCACTGGTTGTTCTCGGACTGTGTCCTCGAGAACTATTACTGGCTGTAGAGGACGGAGTTGTTGCTCCCGTTGTGTTTCTCCGACCTTGTCTAGGACGGTTAGGACTATGACTTGAGGAAGAAAGTTCGTCCTCTGACCGACCTGCTAGTAACCGTTCATTCATCAAACTATCCTGGGGATCTAATGAGGGCTTCAGTGCGGCTAAACGTTCATGTCTCAGATAATCAACCTCCTTTTCAACACTTAAATTTTCTCGCTCGTCTGAGGCTGAAACAGTCAACTCAAAGTCTGTAAGGTACGTGCTGCGCGCGTCAACCGACCGCGTCTCCTCCTGCACTGTTATTTCACCTCTGTGCACCGTTGAGGATGATTTGACTGTATCACTAGATGACGCGCTTTCATATCCGTTGTATCCACGGACTGGTGGTGTGTATCCAGTAAACCCTGGATACTCGTCTTCCTTCCGCCCCTTGGATACGGTCTGAAAGGCGGAGGTTTTAGATCCTATCCTGGTCGGGAGTGGTGGAGGAGAGTTCTCCGAGGAGAGAGGAACATCCATAAAATCATACCAGCGCTCATCACTAGATAAACCGCTGGAGGAGGAGGTTAGGGTTCCCTCAGGAGCAGCTCTAGGTACACCTTAACATAGGCATCTCAGTAAATAGTGTACAGATAGATTAATACACTCTACATTTTAGTTTTGTTCTTTACTTTAATTCAGTACTTAGGATCCATTTTATTTTGATGCGGCTCCGGGTCTGGAGCCTGGATCCGCAGTGGAAAAAATGGATTCAGGTCTTTTCTTTAAGATTTACTGATTTTTTTTAACAAAAAATAATTTTAAAATTTTTTATTTTATTTTTTTCCGCTTTTTTATCCTAAAACTTGATAAACCATTTAGAAATGAGGAAATTTTAATTATATCTTTTTTTCAAAAGTTGAGATTTGGGTTTTAGGAGTAAAAACGTTTTTTTCAGTTTTTGTTTGATATTTTACCCCTTCGATCCGTATCCGTGGATCCGTATATTTTTGCGGATCCGGATCCAGGAAGCCAAAATCATGCGGATCCAACGGATCCGGATCCTAAGCACTGCTTTAACTTTAATATATAAATCTAGCCCTCTGAGCATCTTTGAACTAACCTAGGTATCCAGAAAATGTAGGTTCCATAAACTTAACCTACGTATAGAATCTGTAGGATCTTTATCTAACCTGTGTATCTAGGATCTTGAACTAACCTATGTATCTAGGATCAGGAGGATCTATAAATAAATCTGTGTATCTTAAATCTGTAGAATCTATAAACTAACCTGTGTATCTAGGATCAGGAAGAACTATGAATTAACCTGTGTATCTAGAATCTGTAGGATCTATAAACTAACCTGTGTATCTAGGATCAGGAGGATCCGTGAAGGACTTGCTACTGGATCCTGTCCCGTATCCTGAGCTTGAACTGGATCGTGGAGGGGAGAGGGATCGTTCATATCTCATCTTACCATTAGACGGGGCCTGAATAAAATATAGAGTAAATATATAAACATGTTAAAAACTTGTATTTTAATTTGAAAATAAGTTGTTTTAAATACAAAAACAAAAAACTTCAAAATAAAAAAATGGGTAAATCTAGGAAATTTTCTCATTTTAATGTTTGGCTATTTGGGAACAACTGCTGTGGTAAACATCCAACAATTCATCGTGTCATCAAATCTAATTCTTTGACAAAAAAGGAGTTTTATTTTCAAATAACCTAACCAGGAAGCCTGGACTAGCTTGGTTTGCCATCCCCTGACCTATCTTCCCTTACCATGACTTCAATCCAATTTTAACACTTAAGAAGATGGGTTTAACACCGTAATTTGTCCTGATATTTATAATCCCCCATCTTCACAAACCACGACCAGTAAATATTCAAGATAAAGTGCCTGTAAAGTTGGGGGGTGGGGAGGATATGCGCACACTTAGACAGTAACAAAGATTGGGATTGTGACCAAATAACGAAACGGATTGTTGACAAAGGAATTGAGTCTTTGCCACAAACTCAAATTTCTCATTCCTATATCTTTGCAACCTGATAGTGTAAACAATTGATATTCCTATCTTAGATTATTTGATCTAACAGAATTCAAAGTTTGAATTATCTATGGTATTGGAATTGGTATTAGAAAACCAGAGTTTGTGGCAAAAACTCAATTTCTTTTTAATTTTTTCCCCATTTAATTCGCTTCTAATCATAATATGTCACAGTAAAACGTACAGAAATCTTAATCTCCTCCCCATACATTTATTACACCTTAAAAATATTCATTACAAGTGAAAAATCTGAACCTGCATTGATCCTGGTTTCAGACTTGTCTTCTCTCCTTCTCCGTTCACGTTCTCATAATCTCCCTCGAACCCTCCGAAAGCATAACTGCAGTTGGTGAGATTACAACCCTGCCGTGGGGAACCGTCGGGGTGAGGCGGAATAACGGTCACGGTCACCATCATGCTCGTCTTGAGCAGGTCAACCATCTGCTCGTGGGTCAACGTCGTCACAGGGTGTTTGCAGATCTCAACAAGCCTAGAGAAATATACATTTAAATATATCAAACATTCAAGTGTACTAGACGAGAACCAAAACAATGTCAACCTACTTGATCATTAGGTTTTGAACTTAAAACAGATATAATTAATTGAGAATTTAATAAATAAAAATGTCTTGTGGTTTAAAAACAAAATTTCCTTAATTGAAAATAATCAATAAACACTTTTATTGGTACCGTTGGAACCGCACATGCCCCTCTACAAATGGAGTGACTTTAAAAAATACGTCTACATTATACACTATACACTATACAGCCTCTGTAGATATTGTGTACTGTACTAACCTGCTGCCCTGGCGTAGCCCTGTCTGCCAGGCGTAGCCGAAGTTCTCCACCTCTGTTATCAACCCGTCGTGTTGTACATGGAATCCAAGCTGACCCAGTTGATTCCGCCGTAGAGAGAACTCTTGGCTCGCCGCACCTGGGCTCACAGACTTTAGACGGGCGGAGATCTCCGCCATATCATCCGCCTCCCAGTCTTTAGAGTGAATTATAACACATTCGCCCTAAAAAAAGATATTGCTGATAAGCTCAAAAATGAATAGATTTTACCGACAAAAGTTTCATCTCTTTAGGGATGAGTTTAAACTTATTATGTTTTAGGTGAATACATATTAGGATGAAAAATGATACAATAACAGCTTCTTTTACTTTTTTCAGCCTCCTAGTTTAGGTTTAGACAAAATTAATTCAGAGTTTCTTAGCTAACCTGATGATAGAATATTCTGATGGAATTATGAGTAGCTGACCAGCCAAGTATAGATCTAAAAAATAATAATAACAATAACAACAACAACAACAACAACAACAACAACAACAACAACAACAACAACAACAACAATAACAATAATCGGATCCAGGCCATTTCTAAAAGATTTAATGATTTTTTTTAACAAAGCAGAATTTATGAATTTATCGTCTTATTTATTTTGCTTATCTTTATGATAAAACTTGATGAACCATTCTTCAGAAATCAGGAAATTTTTATAATCTCTCTTTTTTCAATAGTTCAGATTTAGGTTTTGAGAGAAAGTTTTTTAAAAAGTTTTTGATTGATATTTTTTCCCTTGGATCCGGATCCATGGATCCGCATATTTTTGCGAATCCGGGTCCAGAAAGCCAAAATCTTGCGGATCCAAAGGATCCGGATCGTAAGCACTGATTATAATAAAAATACTAATTCCCACTTGTTGCCCCGTATTAAACCTACTTGCAGGCTGTGATGAATAAAAGATCTCTATGTGGATTGTCCTGAATAATGACCAAGGTATCGCTGGAGATTGCAACGAAAGCCTCGAGCTGCTGATTTGTTGAACAGTCCTCGACGACCACGGCCCAGCTGAGTGCGCCCCGCAGGCTAGCGTCAGGACTAAACCGGGGCCTTGCGCTCATCTTCTTCTTAGGCGCAAACAATGCTAAAAGAGGAAATTATTTTCTTAATTTGGAATCTAAATCTACTACGTAGTAATAAATGTGTGTCTGTATGAATATTCAATAATAACTACTTGACCGATTTGTCTCAAATTTTGATTTGGGAACCGGTAGAAACATGATATGTTCTTAGGTTGGTTTGTAAATTCTAAATTTAGTGAGTTGACTTTAGAAGACTTAGTTTCAAGGCACAGATGGGTTCCCAAGCCTGTAAAAATAAAGCAACTCCCAAGAACATTTTAATAAACTTACCAAATTTATTTCCTGAGTCGATAGTGGTCGGCGTCACAAAGTTTGTCGACAGATCTTTGAGGTATTCTTGTCGAGTTCTAGTCGCCATAGACACAAACTTGTCACTCCTAAAATTCAATTCAATATTTAATTGTTTTAAGTTCATATTTTTACATTGGTAATAAAAATAGGAGGCATTGGGATTTGTACGCAAAACCAGACACCTTAATTGGTTTTATTAAGAAGCCAGAGAATGTCATCTTTTCTATAATTGAAAAATATTTTATGACTTTGTAGGAATATCTCTCACCAACAACTTATTTTTTAAACGTAATTGCATAACTTTAATACCGGTTGAGAAAATAAAAATTAATCTTATCATCGAAAATAAGTAATCTTGTTCAATTATTAGTTTCTATTTTCTCATTATTCACAAAGATTTTCTGCAGATTTTCTGGAACTATTATTGAAAAGACGACATTTGAAGAATTTGAAGAAATCTGCGAATAAATTCAAAGAAAATAAGTAATTCAATATATTGATGAAAACGAAATAATTGATTCTAGCATTGATTTATTGACAAATTTCTTTTGAGAAATATGTTCCTAACCATCTAATTAGTTTACTGTATGATTTTTACTTTATTTTTCGTTGTCGTTATTTAGTAATTTAAAAAAAACCAATTCTGAAAACGTATCCACCCCCAAAGTAGGAGTTTTGAACGTCGAATTTGCGCTTAAACTCAGGATTTACAGATCTTTAAAAAGTTTTATATGTCTCAAATGAATCCTAAAGTTGTGTTCCACAACACTGCATACTTAGTTCAACTACCTTACATAGCCGGTCACTCCCTTTAATTCTTGTAAAAATCCCTGTATTTTTATCTTTTTTACGTGAATTTGTTTAAACATTACCTGTGAACTGCATTCTCTGCATTAATAATTTTAGAGAGAAGGAACTTTGTAAAACTTGAGTTTTTACTGAAGAGAGCTCCAGGGGGTAAAGGAGGACCAAACATTGGAACATTGGCGGACCGGGTCACAGCAACACTAAAAATAACAAACAAAATAGAACTTGAATTTAAAATGGAAGATTGCTTAATTTTCCGTTTGGTTTACCATTTTTTTTTCTCTGTCATGAATTTGTCAGAATGAAAATGACTTTTTTAAAAGTAAGAAAAGCTATTAAAAAGGAATCTCAAATCTTAATCTTTGCAACCTGGTGTCGTAGGCCTTTCATAATTCAAACTAGAAATTCTTCTGATAAAAATCAAACGTTTCATAATCTGTTTGTAAAAATCCCATGAATCATGAAATAAAAGATGAATGGTTAACTAGTATAATAACTGCGTAGTAGTTGCATAAATGCTGAGCTAAGCTTGGTAAAATTACACTCTACGGAATCTTGAATGGCTTCGAGACAGTTTCTTAGAACCAAATAGAAATGATAAGATAACTCAGTCAAAACAAGTGATTAGCAAATTATATTTACTGTTTACCGATTTTTATGCAAATACAGCGGGAACATGAAACAAATGCAGTGCATGAGAATTCAACTAATTGTCTTAAATGTGCATTTATTTTTACAATTTCAGGCACGCAAAATTATTTACCAGGTGCTTGCAGTACAACCCAGGCATACAGCCATAACTTTATAAAGGTGACTGTATGCTTTATTTCAACCGACCCTCCACTCCAGGATGGTAATGATCAAATATGAATTAAAACTAAATGTTTTTGTTTAAAACTGTTTAATATCACATGTAGTTTCTCCGCATTTCTTGAGTAAAAGAAAGGCTGGAGAAATTAAACAGTCAGAAAAACGAGGTTTTCTTCCACTTTTTTGATCAGATTAAGGTTTCAAGGGTAGATCGGGCATTGTTATTACCATCTTTGCATAGAATTAAAGGGTCAATTGGAATTAGGCTTAAAGCCCCCCTAAGAAAAACATAATTAAAAAATACACTTTATTCAGATAATTCTTTTTTCAGAAATATATCGATAAGGGTATAACAAAATTTATCTCAAGCCGTTAAAAATTGTTCACACCATTCCTACATATATTTTATTGTTAGTTTTTGGAATCCAAAGTTTTTTGTGTGACTGTACAGTGAGTATTATTTGTACAATTGGGTTATGTACCTGTATTTAGTATTATCTGTACAATGATTATGTACCTGTATTGAGCATTATCTGTACAAGGATTATATGTACCTATATTGAGTATCATCTGTACAAGGATTATGTACCTGTATTTAGCTGTACAAGTAAGTACCTGTATTGAGTATTATCTGTACAAGGATTATGTACCTATATTCAGCTGTATAAATAAGTACCTGTATTGAGTATTATCTGTACAAGGATTATGTGCGCGCACAATGATGAACACGTGCTGAAACTGTGACCGGATGTTGGGTATGAAGGGAAGCGCGCCCGGTTCCTAAAATAAATATTTTTTGAACAACGAAGAAGAAACTAAATACTGAGAAAGGAATAAGGAACAATTATAAAAATTAAGAAATGAATAAGGAACTAGGAACAATTATAAATACTGAATAAGTAATAAGGACCAAGGAACAACTAAAATACGACGGAATGAACAAGGAACACCAAGAAACATCTATAAATGCTGAGGAAAAATAAGGAACCATCATAAATAGTAAGGAATAAAGAACAAAAAACAAATATAAATACTTAGTAAAGAATAAGGAACAAGAAACAAATATAAATTTTCCATAAGAAACAAGGAACAATAAGAAATACTAAGGCAGAAAAAAAGGAAAAAGAAACAATTCATAAATACCAAGGAATGAAAAAGGACAAGGAACAATTATAGGCACTGAGGATTAAAGGAATAAGGAACCATTATAAATGCTAAGGAAATGAATAAAGAACATCAAGAAACAATTATAAAAACGAGGAAAAATAAGGAACAAGGAATAGTTATGAATACTGAGGAATGAATAAGGAACAAGGAATAATTATAAAAACTGTGGAATGAATGAGGAACAAGGAACAATTATAAAAACTGAGAAAATAATAAGGAACAAGGAGCAATTATAAATACCAAGGATTGAATAAGAAAAAAGGAACCATCGTAAATACTAAGAAATACCTAAGGAACAATAACAATTATACATAATTAGAAAAAATAAGTAACAAGAAACCAATATTAATACTGCATAATGAACTTATTGAACAAGGAACAATTAGAAATACTGAGGAATGAATAGGAAACAAGAAAGAACTAAAAATACTAAGAAAAGAATAAGGAACAAGAAACAACTATAAATACTAATAATAGAAATAAGGAACAATTATTGAATGCTAGGAAGATATGGTATTTATATCAACAGCAATATTTTTGAAAAATTTGGAATTGTAAATTTGCGATGTATAGAGATAAAGAGGAAATGGAGAAAGAGGAAAAAGAAAATAATTATACAATTAAAAAGTATAATAAGCAATCCCCCTTGTCCACCACCGCCCTCTTCTAAATCGTTCCTCTTTTTAAGCAAAAAGTAAATAACCCCGAAAAACAATTCATAACATAATCACGAGTTATTAAACAGGACATTTCAGAGTTTCTTGCCGGTCTGAAGGACAAAGCAGAAGGTTTAAAATACACTGACAAACAGTAAACTATAAACAGACAAACAGTATACAATACACAGACAAACAGTATACAATACACAGACAAACAAGATACAATACACAGACAAACAGTATATACAATACAATACAGACAAACAGTATACAATACACAGACAAACAGTATACAATACACAGACAAACAGTATACAATACACAGACAACAGTATACAATACACAGACAAACAGTATACAATACACAGACAAACAGTATACAATAAACAGACAAACAATATACAATACAAAGACAACAGTATACTATACACAGACAAACAATATACAATAAACAGACAAACAACAATATACAATAAACAGACAAACAGTATTCAATACACAGAAAACAGTATAAACACAATAAACAGACAAACAGTATTCAATACACAGAAAACAGTATATACACTATAAACAGCCAACAGTATACAAAACACAGACAAACAATATTCTATACACAGACAAACAGTATACAATACACAGACAAACAATATACAATACACAGACAACAGTAAACTACACACACACAACAGTATACTATACACAGACAAACAGTAAACAATACATAGACAACAGTATACTATACACAGACAACAGTATACTATACACAGACAACAGTATACTATACACAGACAACATTATACTATACACAGACAAGCAGTAAACAATACACAGACAACAGTATACTATACACAGACAACAGTATACTATACACAGACAATCAATATACTATACACAGACAAACAATATACAATACACAGACAAACAGTATACAATACAGACAACAGTATATACACTATACACAGACAACAGTATACAATACTCAGACAACAGTATACAATACACAGACAAACAATATACAATACACAGACAAACAGTATACAATACTTAGACAACAGTATACAATACACAGACAAACAATATACAATACACAGACAAACAGTATACAATACACAGACAACAGTATACAATACACAGACAAACAATATACAATACACAGACAAACAGTATACAATACACAGACAAACAGTATACAATACACAGACAAACAAGATACAATACACAGACAAACAGTAAACAATACACAGACAAACAGTATACAATACACAGACAAACAGTATACAATAAACAGACAAACAATATACAATACACAGACAAACAGTATACACTAAAAAACAGTAAACAATATACAAAATATCAAAATACACACACAGAAACCTAAAAATTCCAGGCAGTGTACGCAAATACAGAAACACATTTTGTGATTTATAATATCCGATAGGTACTAGCGTAAGAAGGGGTTCAGATAGTTCGATTCTAGATAGATAGATAGAAAGATATTACTTGTCTTAAAAAATCTTTCAACATTTTCTGATCTCTATATTTGTGCAATGTGATGGTGTAAACCTTTTATATTCTAAACTTAGATTATTTCATCCAACAGAATTCATATTTAAAAATAAATAAGGTCCATGCCGTTGGGTTGCAAAGATAAATTAGATTTATATTAATAGAATAATTCTGTGTGAGGAACCAGCGATTTTTTTATAATAAAAATATCTTACTTGAAAGACTACAGTGACAATATCGTTTCCAATGTGTCGTTTTCTCGGCAGCTGTTGTCTAAATACAAGGTTAATTCATTCATTTTTTTAGTTTAACCCTTTAACCCTGGATAAATTAGATTTAAAAGAAAAGTGGGGGAGGGGGGTTGCTTGCAAAATATCGTTTCATTTCCTAAGGAAGTTTAATCTAAATACCCCCCCCCTTTAACTTTGATGAAGTTTATTGTAACCTAGATATTTTTCATTTAGTTATTTTATCTTTTTATATCAACACTTACATATATCTGCCTTTTGCATTAATATCCGGTTTATTGCTTAAGCTTAGTTTTAATATCGGGTAGAAATGTCTCTAAATCTGTATTTAGTATTTATACAGTAATAATCATAACACTCTGGAATGGGAAGATGACTTTGAGACCCAAGTTAAATAGGCAATGAAACATGAGACGCACTGTGCAATGTTGACAGATCAAATTCACTTAAAAAGTGATTTAGCAAGTTACCAGCATAATTATTTGCTTTGTAACACCATAAAATACACTTAATTATAGCTTAAATGTCGTCTTCCTATTCCACAACTTTCTGATTATCACTGTAGTATCTGACATATTTGTTTTATAAATTGTTTACTATTTGAGAATTGTTTGGTTTAAATTAAGAAATTTTTAAAACATATTTCCTTTTGATGAAATGTTTACTATAAGTTTACCTATTATTATGAGTATATGGAAGAAGGGTAGAAACATGAAACATTATTTCCCGTTCCTCATGCTCGGTGTAAACACTGTACTCACCCGTAGAATCATCTAAATAGTTTGGTATTGAAGATCAATGAATAAAAATATATTCATGTATGTTTTGTGTTCTTTAGCGTACTGTCTTAACGTTTTAGAAAGTTACAAAAATTTGTAATTTTCAGTTCATCCCAAAAACAACGGTGCCACGAAGCGTTCTAAATTTCCAGTAATGTCATATGTTTTCAAAGATCTGACTGTTCTGTAAAGTTCAATATCGTTCCTCGTCATCATCCACTTTTCAACCTAAATCTGACAGGCTGGCGTTTAAAAACATATATTACCATGGCACAACATGGAATCTATTATACTTGTCGTTTCATGGTAAAAAAATGAGTATTAACAGCAGCTGGAATGGTTGTCACGTGTTTGCATTTTTTGATGTCATGTTTTGAAAGATATTCTCTTATTGTAAGATGGACCTGATTATAAAATCCAAAATAATCGGGCTTTCTTCAAATATTTGCACAATCCCTTAATCAAATATTTCAGCTGTCTAATAAAGTCAGTTTGGATTTAGTTGGTTGATTATTTGGCAGCTGATCCTTTAGCTGAAATCAATCCAAACGGAACGGAAGATGGATATTGGTTAATCCACCACAAATAATACTTAATCATTTAGATTTTTACGATCAGGTTGAACCCTCATCCTTCCTATTCTTAATTAAGGTCATCCCCCCCCCCCTCAAAATAAACAAAGGACACATGTCAAGTGAGGGAGGGAGGTTAACCACATAATTTCTGCATCCGAACCGCATTTCTTTAATTTCTCCACTTCACCTTCAATTGACGAAAACTTTATTTTTTTAAGTGATATCTTTTCTAAATTTCTAATTTCAACATTTTAGATGAGATTCCTTTCAATCGTAAAGATAAAAGACAAGTTTAAACGCGAGAATTATGAAGATGAGTATTTGAAGTGGCTCGGATACATAAATTATGTGGTTGGCCTTCCTTATCTCATTCATTGCAATAAACATCAATTTTCCCTCTTTAATGATAAAAGTGGCGAATTCTGACTTCAATCTTGGTTTATTAACTTAATTACTTACTCTTATTGCATAGTCCTGCTTTGTACTTATTGAACCCCTTGAGTCTGATTCTCTGTCCTATAAGGTCTAGGAACTCGTTGAAGGCCGGACCACCCTCTTCGTTGTTATACATCTCCTCCTCCGTCTGCTGGCTAGCTCTGCAGTACATTACACCAACCTAAACATAAACAATCGGGTTGCAGTACATTACACCAGCCTAAACATAAAAATCAGGGTGCAGTACATACATTACACCAACCTAAACATAAACAATTAGGTTGCAGTACATTACACCAACCTAAACATAAACAATCAGGTTGCAGTACATTACACCAACCTAAACATGAACAATCAGTGTAGTACATTACACCAACCTAAACATAAACAATCAGGGTGCAGTACATTACACCAACCTAAAAATAAATAATCAAGGTTCAGTACATTACACCAACCTAAACATAAACAATCAGTGTAGTACATTACACCAACCTAAACATAAACAATCAGGGTGCAGTACATTACACCAACCTAAAAATAAATAATCAAGATACAGTACATTACACCAACCTAAACGTAAACAATCAGGGGTGCAGTACATTACACCTACCCGTATAAAAATAATCAGGATCAGTACATTACGCAATCCTAAACATAACCTAAACATTAACAATCAGGTTGCAGTACATTACATGATGTAGAGCTAATGTATGTTTACCTTGTAAGTTTTATCATTATATAACTGATCTAATTTAACCAGCTGTTCCTCACAAGGACCAGACTGCACACCAAGATGTAAACTAAAATATAAATCTTATAGTTCATAGTTAATTTAATTATATATTTACATATTTATTTATTCATTCATTCATTCATTCATTCATTTATTCATTCATCAATCGTCTTAGTCTTTCAACCTTTGAGGGTATCATTAATTCATTCATCCTTGCACCTATTCAACCTTTGATTCTATCATTTATTTATTCATCCTTGCATCTTTTCATCCTTTGATTCTATCATTTATTCATTCATCCTTGCATCTTCTCAATCTTTCACGCATTCATTCATTTATTTATTCTTTTATTTATTTTCCAGAAAATCATGTATTTGTCCTTGAATTCTTTCCTTCATTATTTGACTTAATGAAAATGATATTGAAAACTTGAAGTGTTAAGTTTACGCTCTTTAACACAGTTATCAAAGTCAACACAACAGAAACTTTATTTAAAAATATTGTTACATTTTTATACAAAGAAGTATGCAGTTCAAAGTACAAAAACATTGCCATTTACAATAAAAACTAAGTTATTTCTAAGGAATGGTACAAATAGTTTAATTAAAACTTATGAAATAACAAGTAGTCAAACTCTGAATGGCTGGTTTAATTACTGTCTTATTACTGATGAGTGAAGAGACTCAAAAAGATCGTAGAATTCAATTACTTCTACATCACTTCTTAGATTTTACCAATAGTTAAACCTTATTCTGAACTGGGGCATAAATTCCAACATATACATAGTTCTTCTGATTTACATATGTATCACTGTCAGTGTCAAATCTTCATGATGGAAACAAATATCAAGAACAGAGTAAAGAGAGGGTCAAACCAGACCGAAATAACATCTACTTTCACTCTATGAGGTTTGGATAATAACATCACAGTTTCAATCTTAATTTAATGTTTTTTCAAACTAACTGTAAATTAATATCTTTACGAGGATCATTCATTATTTCATCAATTAACAAAATAAATTTTTCAAAGAAACATGATTTTATTCATGTTTTTTAAAAGTTTAATTTAGACAAAATATTTAAATAGTGTTGAGTCTATAAAGTTTTCAGGTCGGAGCTTAATCATCAAAAACCTATTTATGTCTCGTCAGAAATTCTTTTGTTTTTACTGCTTCGGAAACTGGATTAGAGAAAACCGATCTACAGAGTGTGTTAACTTATTATGGTGCAGGTAAAAAAATATTGTACAGTTTTTACTTCCCTCGCGCAAGAGTTAAGGGATTTAAGTCGCTTTACTTTTAACTACGTCTTCCAACAAATTCTGTTTAAAATAATGTTTTTTTAATCTTGACAATGAACCAACAAAAAAAACATGTTTTAGGTAATACATTAATAAAAAGTAAATACAGCATGACTTTGTACCATTGATTGAGACTTCCACCTTGGTCTTTGTATTTTGAAAAAGAATTATCATAATATATATTTAGACCAAGTTTCTTTTAATTCAACTCTATATATTCTGAGATTTACTACCAGCTGGAAACAAAAACAGATTGAACATTGCATCCTCCCCAGTATCTTGATTAAAATTGCAATCTTCCTTGTTCTTTGCATCATTTCCTTGTTTAACTTCCTTCCTGATTTGTTTCCAGTTCAACCTCTTATCTTCTATCCTTCTCTCTTTTAATTTTATCTTCGTTATCTTCGTTCTTCTCTTCTCTCATGTTCGTTCCCATATTTTTCTTTATCTTGTACATATTTTCACCTCTCTATTTGCATTTTTGATTCGTTTTTCTAAGGTTTTACAGCTTAAATCCATCCTGCCCTTGATATCATGGTAAAATGTTATTTTTAAATCCCTTTATGGTTCACTGATTCCAGTAAATTTAAAACTTCAAACTTCAAAGCATTTAACTCCAAATATACGTATAAATTCGTATGATCACTATTAGTAAACCCTTTTTTTAAATCATAAGCTACTTTAAGATTAACTTAGATCCCTTTTTGAACAAAATCTGATGATCAAATCAAATGCTCATTGTTTTTGCTTCATAAAGCACAAATGTTTGGCTCACTGCGAAGTTTTTGCTCCTTATAAATCCGTTCCACTGCTCACTTTAAATCCTTCCTATTTTGATTTAATCTTGTTTGGACTTATACAAGAGGGAGAAGGAGGGAGGAGAATTAGAATTTATATCTAAACCAGGACGAATTCATGAGACGAAATGTAAAGGGGTATCTCAAGGAGGTATGGAGGGGGGGGGGGGGATTATGTGCTAGTCTTAAGAGTACAAATTAAAGTTAAAATTGATAAAATTATAAATTAGGGCTTTTGATATGCATTTAATTAAGTGAGTTTTTTTGTTTGAGAATTTTAATAAAACTTATCAAGATTTAAAACAGATTTAAGAAAATAACAAATCCTGTACTTTTAAATTTTTGTAAGATAAATTCCAGAAAAATTGCTTTTTATTATTAAAATAATAGTTGTCTAATAAGTATAAATTATTCAAGGTTATCATTTCATGAATAAAAATCTTTCTACCATTCGAATTTGAAATTTGCCAGTAGTCAGTGCAACCCTTTACTTTCAAGTTCTTCAAGAGACTGTAGAGTAAAAACGTCAATTAACGCATTCCTCCATTTTAAGATTAGAATATTCGATTCACTGCGGTATCCTTTCAATCATTCCCTCATGAAGGATCTTACTAAAATTGATTACATTCGTGGTTTTCCTGTAATATTGACTTAACAGTAAAGGAACTTGATAAATTTAACGCTTTTAAAGATATTTAAACGATGCAATCTTTCTCCTTGACACTCGATCAGAGGTTTAAATATGGAACCTTTGTAAATCGGACGTGCCATTTTTTTATGCATGGTCAATTCAAATTTTACTCATATTGATACTTCATCCCAGGAGGATTTTCTAATCCCTATATCTTTGCAACCCAATGTCGAAAACCTTAGATATTTAAAGCTATTAATTCTGTTAAATCAAATAATCAAAGTTTGAAATATATCAAATGTTTACAAAATCAGGCTGCAAAGATATAGGGTTTTAGGATTTACAGTTTGTAGCAAAGACTCAATTCCTTACATTCTTTTCCCCTTGAAACTATTCCCAAATTCGATTTTTCGAGTGGGGAGTGGGGATTATTTTCAAGAATACTTAGCTTTAAAAAAATGTCTGACAAAATTAAATGAAAAATAAGTCGAATGAAAAATGAATTTAAAAGAAAGGAATTGTGGGATAGATGAGGTGAAGGTTAAAGACATTAAGGAAGAGGATATTGATGTTAATATGGAGTAAAAACCTGGAGCAGGGGATATTCTGCAAACAAATAAATATATCAGGAGGTGTAAACATTCCTTTCCAGATAGGATGTTACATCCTGCAATCTTTGTGTCACTTAAACTACGTCGTCCCCCCCCCCCCTGCCCCTGACTACCCTCCTAACCTTGCATTTTTACAAACTATGAAACTTGATTGAAATCAGGAGTTGTGTTAATAAATCATAAGTTATAATTCAAATATCTTCAGGAGGAGTTAAAAAACCAGCGGAGACTGCAATACCCCAAATAGATTGTCAAGCACAATAGATGGCAACGTAGAATTTGTACTCTCAGCAGTACAGCTGTATTCTTACGTCACAAGTGTCAACTCAGTTTTTGTGTCCGAAAAAATTATTAATAATAGTGATAATTTTAGACTAAGTGTTAATTTTAGACTAAGTGTTTATCTTTCAGTGAAATAAGTGCAATTTTATGTGTTCTTTGTTTTCTGTTTTTACATCTTTTTATTTAAACTTGGAAAAAATGCCAACTAATGTGAGAAAATTTCGTTTTCCTTATGTTTGACACTTGTGAGTCGTGTATAATTGGTCCATTTCTCTGTTGCCACCTATTGTACTTGATAATCTATTTGGAGTACCCTAAAAACAAAGTACCCGGAGAATCAGAGAGTTGAAAGATACATACTTGGAGTCCAAAGAACCAGTGAACCAAAAAAACCTGGAGTACAAAGAACCAGAGAACCAAAAATACCGGGATTACCTATAGAACCAGAGAACCAAAAATACCTGGATTACCTATAGAACCAGAAATACAAATTGTTTAATCCAAGAATGCAATAAAAACCAGGATACCATTACCAATAGAAATCTTTAAAAATACCGGTTCATAGTACTGGGATCAAGAGTAAATAACAATTCATTTACTAAGAGTAAAACCAGAAACCAACCTTCACTTTTTTGTTTAAATTTTTATCACTTTCAGGAGATTTAGCTGAAAAGCATGAAATTCTGCCAAACCTAATTTGATGAATAAAAACCATCCAGTCGAAAAACAAGATCAAAACAAGACAAAGTTCAAGTCAATTTAATACACCTTGGTTCTACCTAGTTTAGAACTTCAAGGAACTAGAAGAAACAAAACAAGAACCTTAAAGTTGAATTGCATACCTGGAGAGTTGAAGCTCTGGAAATGAGAACTCTAAAACCTCTCTGGTTGGAATAGTTTTCACTTTCTCCGACTTGAGAGCAGGAATAGAATCCTCCAAAACCGTCCCTCGTAGGGGGAGCAGTTCACTCGTCCGGACTATCAGCCGGTACATGTACTGTTCTAGGTTTTGAGACATTATTCGTCCTTCTTCTAGGGGCACCCGTTCCCTTCGAATTGAGATGGCGATTGGTCCCAGATTCTCGTCCCCGCCAAACCAGTTCTGGTGCTCTGCAAATAATTATTTTTCTAATTTTTGTTATTCTGGGATTTAGTGTGATATTTATTGACCCACTTACTTAGAATCTCAAAACCAAGCTAAGAACATGCTCGTTGGTCTCCCAAGTTCCTCAATCAAAATTTGAGGCAAATCGGTCCAGGGGTTTCTGAGTTATGATCGGACACACAAAAATCAAACAGAGATTACAACTTCATATGCTTTATTTAGAATACGTCGGTAAATTTGTGTATATAATAAAGAAATATTAATTTTTTGTCTATTATGAAAAATCAAATCATTTTGCAATTTGCAAAAATATTCATCATTATGCAAATTCTGGAGATAGCACAGAGCATCCCATACATGTAGGAAACACGTGATTGTTAGTTGTTTGAGAGATAATGGCACTGTTTAATAACAAAGGAGCAAGATACAAAATAGCATCTTACAAGATTTAATAAGGAAATTTTCTTAAATCCATTTCTTCATTGTAGAATTTTTTTCACTCAAACATTGCCCAGAAGGGAGTTCTAGTCTTTCTACTTTAAAAAATATTTATTCAAATTTTAATCTCTTAAAGTATTTGTTTCAAGTAAATATCATTAACAACTTTTTAACTAGATAGTTAATAATGTAAAATAAGCGTCAGTGTAAAATTATTTCACTTTAGAACCCGGAACCCCGGCCCTCTATTCACTTTAGAACCCGGAACCCCGGCACTCTATTCACTTTAGAACGCGGAACCCCGGCACTCTATTCACTTTAGAACCCAGAACCCCGGCACTCTATTCACTTTAGAACCCGGAACCCCGGCACTCTATTCACTTTAGAACCCTGAACCCCGGCACTCTATTCACTGAAGAACCCGGAACCCCGGCACTCTATTCACTGAAGAACCCGGAACCCCGGCACTCTATTCACTGAAGAACCCGGAACCCCGGCACTATATTCACTGAAGAACCCGGAACCCTGGCACTCTATTCACTCAGTTAAAGATAATCACTCATTAAACCTGAACTAACCATCCCTCATTTATGCCAGAACAAAAACACAAGGACTGATGAGGGATAGAGGCTAACCACCGCTCTTCGTCGAAAATTTTTAGAAACATTCGACATAATTTTATTATTGAATTATTTCATTTTTATTTCCAGCTGATCATACCTTTGGCGTAGAAGTAGTTTTTGTAGTACGCAGATCCTGCGTCAGTTCTCTCAAGGGTAGGTACTGCATATCCAGTTGCGTATGGGCATATTCCGTTCTAATCAAAACCAAATAATTAAGGACGTTTTCTTTAAGAAATTACAAGTAAATCATTAAAAAAATTTAAGATTTTAGACTCAAATTTTCATTAGATTAGAGATTAGAATTTTTCTTGTATTTATAAAATTATAATCGGAATGCTGGAATAATTAAAGTTCGTAATTTTTGCTTGGTTACAAACATTTAGACTTTTCAATAACTAGTAAATTTAGGGAAACACTAGGACTTTATTTAAGCAATAAGTACTATTTATTTACGGCAAGATCGCATTTAACAATTATTATGATTAATAAATAAATATTTTGGTTAGATATCCTTCCTTCCAGTGTGTGTTTGGTTGTTCAAGCAAACAGAAGCCTCGTGCCATCCTGGGGGTGTGGCAGGGAACTCTTAGATCCGCCCCTTCCTCTCCCCAGTTCCTTCCTGTCTCCCTTCATACATATAGTTAGTTATATAAGCTTCCTTTATTTTTGTATGAGTTCACTTTTTCCTTGAAAAGGTGCAAAGCTAAAGCTATGTTAATACAGTCGGAAAAACCAATTAAAAAAGTACTGAATAAGAATATGGATAAGGATTAGGATTAGGAAAAGGAGCAAGAATTGATCTATATAGGATCAGGAAAAGATAAAAGGCAGAATCAGGTTTAGAATTTAGATAAGGAAAAAAAAGAATTATGATCTAGAGCAGAAAAGAATCAGGGTCAGATTAAAAAGAGCAGGATTAAGTAAAATAGCAGGATCGAGATCAGTATCCGAATTTGGATTATTATCAGAATTCACGACAACGATCAGAATTAGGATCAGGATCAGAAGGAAAAGGATCAAGAAATATGAGTCCGAGTAAATAAAAAAAAATATTATTTATTTGT
This sequence comes from Eurytemora carolleeae, assembly GCF_000591075.1. Taxonomy (NCBI): domain Eukaryota; kingdom Metazoa; phylum Arthropoda; class Copepoda; order Calanoida; family Temoridae; genus Eurytemora; species Eurytemora carolleeae. The sequence goes on along the minus strand of NW_019396288.1, from coordinate 222,005 downwards.
TTTACCTTGTCAACGCAATTTGCCGTTCTTGTTCTCCTCCAATTTCATTTCGGAAATACGGGCAACTGAACAAATGTATTAATTAGTACCTTTTAATCAATTTTTGATTATAAAATATAAAATTACACCTAAATAAATCAAAAAAGTTATAAATTTGCAGGAATAAAGGATGTTCATAAAATCAATTTTATATACTTACAAATAAAATGTTTCATGTTGATATTAATAATAGATTCTGATTTGAAATGAGAACTTTAAGAAGCCAAAAAGTAAATAATGAAACCAATGTTAGATGAATGAAACCTATATCCATGAAACCTCTAGTTAGCAATCTTGAATGATGTAAAGGTAAACTATCCTAAACCGATCCAAGTCAATATCATTCCCACTGGGGGTATTTAGTCAAGGTTAATCCAGATATATAGTTTATACAAGTCAAAGAAATCATAGCTTCAATGAAATTGAGTTTTTGCCACAAACTCTGATTTTCTAATCATTTATATTTGAAATATCTCAAGTCTACGATATTGGGTTGCGAACTATAAATTCTGTAAGATCATAAAAATCTAAGTTTTAAATACTAGAAAATCAAGAAACGCATTAAACAATACAAAAATTCAAAATTATTTTTAAGAAGAAAACAAATTTTTGTTTTAATCCGGATCGGACGCAAACTAATTAATAATAGTTTTAATTATAAGATCAATCCATTCTTTTCAACAAGTTTGGCAAAACAATAGATACACAGATGAGGAAAAATCAAACCGGTATGAACATACAACAGTACACATAGACCCAGATGATAACACTTGAGAATTGGTATATCTTTATGTGTAATGTTATTGAATGGGTTGATGCCTATTGTGTCTATTAATCTATTGTATGTCTATGAATGGGTTAATGTCTATAGAGTCTAGAAAATCTATTGTTGTATTTCTATGAATGGGTTGATGTCTATAGCGTCTACTAATCTATTTGTGTATGTATAACTGTATTGTCTATAAATCGGTTAATGTCTATAGTGTCTATTAATCTATTGGAGTATGTCTAACTGTAATGTCTATGAATAGGTTTATGTCTATTGATCTATTTGTTTAAGTGTATTGTCTATGTCTATAGTGTCTATTAATCTATTTGTGTATTGTCTATTGTCTATGTCTGGGGTTAATGTGTGCATAGGTTTATGAAGATAGATAATGAATAATTAAGCCGAGCAAGATTTTAACCTTGTCCGTGCTGTGGGTTAAACTTCAACTACAGATGGGTTCTTAAACATTCATTAATTAATTCATCAAAGTATTCATTCATTTATTATCAATGAACAAAATCTTCATCATTAGTCTCCTTTATTTAATTTTTTTCATCCACAAATTAAATTCATAAATGACATCTTTTAATAATAATCATAAGTATTAATTTTGGTAAATTTTATACTTCATTTAATAATTTTTCCCTAATCTTTTTAATTTTGATTTAAATATTGGTTGTTTCATGCTGTGCTTCTAAAAAAATCATAACAATGTAAATGCTGGATCGTTCATTTTTACATGAGTAAGATGCAAATAATGTGCAGTTCTATTTTGAATGAGTAACTTGTGCAGTTTGGAGTTCAAATACCATTGGATGACTGTGTAGGATGAGTACACAGGAAACACCAGTAATCAAAGAATTAGTAATTGCTGATAAAATTCTTTATTTAGCAGATGGGTAGGTAGGTAAGTAGGTAGGTAGGTAGGTAGGTAGGTAGGTAGGTAGGTAGGTAGGTAGGTAGGTAGGTAGGTAGGTAGGTAGGTAGGTAGGTTCTAAAATAAAAATATTTGAGCTATCTCTTTATACAAAGGAATAGGTGGCTGCCAGCTAAGTGGATAAAAACAAAATAAAAGATGAGGAGTGGCAATATTGAAGGCGTTGAAGGCCTAATTTTGCTTTATTCAAGCATAAAATGTGAAGATATCCTCCAAATTTGTAGATATTAGTTATGCATTAATTATTAATACTCATCTACAGTCTACACACCTCATTTTAGTTCAATTTAACAGCTGGATATTACAGATGGTATATCTGGTAGTATTCATCTGGATATAATTTCTAATATTTGTCTGAATATTTTATCTGATAACTCAATAGTTATCTAAATATTGGTTCTGGTTTATATGTCTCTATTTATCTGGAAATTCTATTTCAGATCTATGCATTAATATCTAAATATTACATCTGGTAAATATATTCTGTCTAGATTCCAATCTGAAATCTTACTTTCTAGATAATATTTCTAGTATCTATCTATCTATTAGCTTCATGTTCGTGGGACTAATCAAAATCAGAAATATAGCTTAAAAGTCGTCTTCCTATTCCACAGTTTTATAAATTTAGGATCTGTATACAGATCGGAATTATTTAAGGTTAGATAAACCTTGTAACAAAGATTAGAATTCATAATACTCGTCCCTTGCATGTAAATAATAAACCTAAAGTCATTCAGGATATAGGTTGTTCATCAGTCAGCCTTAGGATATGCTACATATGTAATAAATGTTGGTAAGGAGAAGAGGGGGGGGGGGGATCATGGGAATTGTTACTACGAAATCAGCCCAACTGTATCATAATAAATTGAAAATTTCGGGGAACACATTTTATTGAAAAGTACTAAATTTCTAGATCAGTATTTAACTAGATTTCTAGATCTGTATTCAACTAGTTTTCTATGACGTATTTAACTAGATTCTAGATCTGTATTCAACTAGATTTCTAGATCAGTATTTAACTAGATTTCTAGATCTGTATTGAACTAGTTTTCTATGACCGTATTTAACTAGATTTCTTGATCTGTATTTAACTAGATTTCTAGATCTGCATTTAAATAGATTTCTAGATCAGTATTTAACTAGATTTCTAGATCTGTATTGAACTAGTTTTCTATGACCGTATTCAACTAGATCTCTTGATCTGTATTTAACTAGATTTCTAGATCTGCATTTAAATAGATTTCTAGATCTGCATTTAAATAGAATTCTAGATCTGTATTTAACTAGATTTCTAGATCTGTATTTAACTAGATTTCTAGATCTGCATTTAAATAGATTTCTAGATCTGTATTTAAATAGATTACTAGATCTGTATTTAACTAGATGTCTAGATCTGTATTCAAATAGATTTCTAGATCTGTATTGAACTAGATTTCTTAATATGCATTAAACTAGATTTCTAGATTTGTATTTAACTAGATTTCTCAACAACTAGACTACAAGGCCTGAAGTTGCTTCCTATTCAAATCCATCAAATATTGGCAACCAACGAATACATCAGCATCAGTAGGCACAGGGGCTTCACAGTTAAAGACAAAACAAAAGATTAAAGGGGCAACTCAACATTAAAAAATTACTCTTTTTCCTGCAAGGTGTCCAGTTTTAACTCTACGCATCATCCATGCTGATCAATTATTGATTTATAGTTGATATTAGTTCAAGGTGTCCAGTTGTAAATCTACGCATGATCCATGTTGATCAATTATTGATTTATAGTTGATATTAGTTCAAGGTATCGCTTTAAAAAGTTCTAAAACTAAAAGAAGTAAAGAAATAAAAACATGTAATCATATCCAAATATATAATATAAAACCACGTACTAAAACAAGCAACCTTTATTTTCAAAGACAGAAACAAAACTTGAATAAATCTATCGTTTCTAGTCTTTTTTAAAGAAATAGAATTAGATGCAACGATCCAAACAAGTGTGATTTAAGACAATTTTTATAACTTTCGAAACGGACGATTTTGATCAAATTTAACCAACTAAAATCAAGATGGCATCGTATATGATTTCAAAATGATAGAAATTAATGATTGATGAATAAACTATTTGTATTAATACCTGAGAACAAGTTGATTACTAACTCCGTCTCCAGGATCCATCTCCTCGGAGTCAGGACTATCTCCGGACCCTCCGGAGTTACGCAGAGCATTACTTGCTGCACTAGCACCTGCAAATATATATAGGGTTCATAAAAGATGGTTGGACCATGAGTCCAGAGATTTATATACATCAGTAAAATAGTCGTGAGGTAGGAATAGTCATAACGTGATTCCTCATCCGGTATTAAATCTATATACATTATACATATTACATGCAATATGCATTAGGGTACAGTAAAAATCAAAATATGTTTTCAAGATTTCCTCATCACTTTTCAGTTTGTAAATAATGGTTTTTTTCATTTGAAGATGTTTTGGTACCTAAAATAGAAATTTATGTCTTGAAACTAATTCCTGGGCCACGAATATTAAATTTTTAAAAACTCTCAACTTTTGGCCTGTGTGCATTGTATAGTAATTTAAAACACACTAAAACGGAGAATTAAGGTAAAATAATAAAAAATTAAATTTACAAACTGAACTATGAAATAAGCATGTTTCATTAAAAAAGGCCTAACTATGCATAGCTGCATTCTTGGCAATTTTTCTTTATGAGCAGTAATCCAGTACCACGACTCCACATTAAACAGGAATACATCACATGGATCCAGACAGCTATAAAAATTTGAACCAATTTTCAAGACTGGGTCGACTTTAAAGTTTGATTTTATCTCACTAACTTACAAAGACTTTTGTGTAGCCCTAGACATGAACGTACGTTAAAGACCAATGAAGAACTTGTTTTTAGTATTTGTTTTGAGAAGAAATAAGCTAATTTCTTCTCCATTTTTGCACGAGAGTTTACAACCTTCGGATGACTGTGCCGAATTGGTTCGTAATTCGAGGATAGGAGTCGAATCAAAAGATTGTTTTCAGAATAATTTTCTTTATTTTCTCTTGAATTTTAGAAAGTTGTTAGGGTATTTATTTCTGTATTGCAAAACACTGATTTTTTCTAAAAACACTAAACAATTTTTTCTTTCTAATACACCCCTGACAAGTGAAAAGTGATATCAAATTATAAATTGGACTCCCCCAAGGGCGTATATTGAAGGAGGGGAATTCTGCTTTTAAAATGTTTACTCTTAAACCCGAAAGTTAACATTTTATGTTCTAAGCACTTCTGGGGGCCAAATTATGCACTTGCAACCTTTTTTTTCAAAACCTGGTTAAACTCTATATACGCTACCCCTCACCCCCCCCCCCCCCCCCCCCCCCCCCGGACCAAATATGGATATTAACCTGTAGTTGTATTTCTCCGCTGCAAGGTTTTAAGACGAGCTCCAGCACTAAGTGTGGCACATACGCTTCCTAGTGTAAATATATTTACGTTATTATTTATTTTCAATGTTAAGGATTTTCATCAATGAACTATATAAGTACAAACCATATTTAGATTGAAAACTTAATGAGTTTAATTTGTTTCTTAAGAGCTATTGACAAGAAAAAAGTTTCAACAATTTTAAATGCAACAATACAAGTTTGCTTTTCTTACTTTTAAGTGTAATGTGAACAATAATAAATAACAAAAAAATAGTGAAAAAAATAGTGAAAAAATAAAGGAGTTTTGAATGGTGATTGGTGAATAAATTGATAATTAAATTAGTGAATATATGAACGTCCTATATCATAAAAAGAGACTAATTGAACTATTTGTCCTACATCATGATTATGAAATAAATGAACTACCACTATCAAGATGAAACAATAAATGAATTATTTATATCATGATAGAATAAATGAACTCCCAATATCATGATGTGACAGAATGAATGAATTACCTATATCATGATATTATAAATAAACTCCCAATATCATGCTGTGATAGAATGAATGAATTACCTATATCATGATAGAATAAATAAACTCCCAATATCATGATGTGATAGAATGAATGAATTACCTATATCATGATAGAATAAATAAACTCCCAATATCATGATGATAGAATGAATGAATTACCTATATCATGATGAGAAAAGAACCTTCTTCTATGTTTATCTTCAAGTTTATTGTCCTCACTGCTTAAATCACTTTTAATCAATTCATTTTCCTTTTTCTTTTTAAATATTGACTTCTGACTTTTCCGACTACTCTTGTCCTTATTCCAGAACCCGCCACTACCTTTCTTCTTCTGCTTTGGACTCTGCCCACCGTCCACCTGGTCACCCTGATCTAAACTTCCGGTCGAAACCACACTTCCGGTCGATTCTTCAGATCTGTTTAGCTGGCCGTTGAAATGTGTTGGACGGGTGAGGGTTGAAACTGCTGCAGGACCCTCACCAGGACCAGGGAGGACGGGGGGAGGATGGAAGGAGGACGGGAGGCCGGTAGGAGGATGGAAGGAGGACGGGAGACCTCGACCTGCAACCTCAAGGGAACCATGACTTCCAAACTCACGTTTCCCGTGTACTGCAGTATCCTGAAACATAATTATGTTTACAAACAAATAATAATAAAAATAATAATAGAAATAGTGAAAATAATAACNGATAGATACTAGATACTTAGATAGATAGATAATAGATACTTAAATAAAAATATAATAAAAATAATAATAGAAATAGTGAAAATAATAACAATAATATTAATAATAATAATAATAATAAAATAACTCACCATCATATCTATTTCATGGTCAAGGTCTAGGCTGGAGTTGGATTTATATACATCTGAGTGCAGTTCCCTACGATAAGTAAACAATAGTTTTGCTGCACAAAACAGTACTAAACAGTGCGAAAAAAAAACCATTATAAAATATTGAATGATAATATCTGTATGTTGGAACAGTGTGCACAGGATAAATCAACTAAAAAAAGTCTTTCGTTAATTCAAGAATAATTCAAAATCTAATTCAAGAATAATTCAGAATCTAATTCAAGGATAATTCAGAATCTAATTCAAGAATAATTCAGAATCTAATTCAAGAATAATTCAGAATCTAATTCAAGGATAATTCAGAATCTAACTAAAAATAAAATTTAAAAAAACTGAAAGGGAATATTAAAATGAATGTATATATTTAATTCTGATACTAATTTTACCTGTTTCCAGTTTTCTGTCTGCTTGAAATGCGTTCACTGTAAGATGCTCTCATGTCACCCAAACCAAACCTGAACAGTTTAACATATACAACATCTGAGAACATCAAGATGCTCTCATTTCACCCAAACCAAACCGGAACAGTTAAATATATACAACATCTTAAACCATCAAGATGCTCTCATTTCACCCTTAACCAAACCTGTACAGTTAAACATATACAACATCTTAAACCATCAACATGCTCTCATTTCACCCAAACCAAACCTGAACAGTTAAACATATACAACATCTTAAACCATCAAGATGCTCTCATTTCACCCTTAACCAAACATGAACAGTTAAACATATACAACATCTTAAACCATCAAGCGCTTGGCTCCCTAGCTTAACATTTCACGGCGCTCAGACTTTAAATTAGCATTACCATACCTTGCCCAAAATATAGGCGATCAATGTATTTGTCAAGTAGATGAAGGGGAAGGAACAGGGTCAACAATTCATTTTATTAAGGATTAAGTCTAAATGGACTATTTTGTTGAATTAATGAAAGAAGGGTTTCTGTGAAATGAATGAAAGTAAGGAGGGATGAAAGGATGAATGAATGAATGAATGATTAAACCTTGAGATAAGAAGATAAGATTCGAAATAAGAACTAAGCATTGTATCAATGATTTGACAGCAAAAATATTTAAACAGTCAGACAGATTAGCAGACAGACAATTAGATATTACAAATCAGATTTTCCTTCCATCACCCCCAACCCCTCCGCATGTTGTCAGAACTGAACGATCGGGGATGAATTTAACCACTTCCGGTCGGATAAATCCCCCCACGCACCCTCCCACTCTCCTAATCGGAAATGATCGACTTTTAATTATCACCTCCCCTCAGTTCTACGCCCCCTCCCCCTTAAACTCCAGCTATAACCCCTTTCTATACTCAAATTCACCTCTATTTTATACAGAGGGGTAAACATTTTCAAATTATATCAGCTAATGTTTATTTTTAACAGAATCTTATAACTTTTGAACAGTTGGGTTGGGACTTAATTATTAGGTTAAATCAGGTCAAGTCAATTTTTATTCTCTCATTAATGATCAAATGTTTAGAGTTTAAACTTGTTTAATATTAACCGATTTGAATTAGTTAAGGCCATTCAAAAATTGTCAGCTCAGTTAAATAAAATACATATTGAATATTCATGCATAATATACATCCTGGGGAATATATAAAATGCTAAGGATTTTAGAAAAATACTTTAAAATGTTTTATCACAGCCCCCCCCCCCATCCCGAAAATAATGAATTTGTTATATAGATAATAGATTTGTAAGAAAAATAGGAATTTAAAAACTATCTTCGTAGCAATTAAGGACATTATTTTCTTTTTTACATTAGACTTTTATTTTATAGATAGAGTTATCTTTTGCCATTTTTCTTAATTTAAGGACAAATCTACCCCCCCCCCCCGGTCCCCCTACCTCCTGTATACCCTTGAATTAATGTTGCGACGTTTTCAAGTTTCATGTCCTAGTATTCTCAAAATCCCAGGAATTTTGAAAATGAATGAATTCCTTGAGTATAGGGGGAGGGGTGGAGACTAGGGGTAGAGGTATGTAAAAAAGGGGAAGGTAAATGGGGGGGGTAGATAGGATAGAGAAAAGTCATGTTTGCCAATTTGAAGATAGAATTTAATTCAAATCCTTAAAATTAAAACTGCAGGAAGAAAAATATGCACCTATGTCAATGTTTGTGACAAGTAATGCTCGTATATACAATAAACATGGCATGTAAATAAGGTGTGACGCACCAAAGATGTCCAATTATGATAAAATACTAAAATTTTCTCTTCTTACCTAAACAGTTCATTGTTAAAGAATAAACTTAGCTAAACACAAAACAGATTCAAGAAATAATGAATGAATGGTTAAGAGTAGTAGTATAATATTAAAATATAAATGAATGAAAAGGATGTCTGGAGAAGTATAATATTAATTAATGAATGAATGAAGGAGGAGAAAGGAAGGTTTGGAGGAGTATAATATTAATGACTGAATGCAGGAGACGAATGAATGAATGAATGGTGTGGATGAGTATAATATTAATAAATGAATGAAGGAGGAGAATGAATGAATGAATGGTATGGCTGAGTATAATATTAATTAATGAATGAAGGAGGAGAATGAATAAAGGAATGAATGGTGTGAAGGAGTATAATATTATTTAATGGTGTGGAGGAGTATAATATTAATGAATGAATGAATGAATGGTGTGGATGAGTATAATATTGAAAGATGAATGCAGGAGAAGAATGAATGAATGAATGAATGAATGAATGAATGAAAGGATGGTGTGGAGGAGTATAATATTGATGAATGAATGCAGGAGAAGAATGAATGAATGAATGAATGAATGAAGGGTGTGGAGGAGTATAATATTAATGAATGAATGCAGGAGGAGAATGAATGAATGAAGTATCGACTAAAACCTCCGTTACATCGGAGCAAAGGTAGTAAAGCGGTAGGATGGAATGGTTGAATGGAGAAAGACAACTATTTTTGGTAAAATAAAAATTTATTAAAAAATAATAAGGTCGCTTTACTTCACACAAAATTTGCACATTTTTACGATTCTAAAACCAAATAGTATGTTATGTTTTGTTTTGTTTTCGGAGATACATTAATCCTTGATAAAACATTTATTAACGAATTTCAAAAAATGAAAATAAACATTTCCCATCCTAGCACTCTGCCGTGAAAATCAAGAAAGACCTTATTTTGCGATCATTAATCCAATTTTATTGCGGCAATTTAGACTTTCAGTTGACAGGTTTGCAGATTTGTTACTGGCTTTTCGCACATTTATCTCACAAAAATAGCAACGAGGAAAATTTGCATAGAACATTTGCTGAAAGTTGAAACAATTTTTAACATATTTCTTCTATTCATCGCTCATAAGACATTTGTTAAAAGTATGTTTGAAACATTTGGCTTTAATTTTATAGTAGTTTGTTAATAATTTATAAATATAAAAATCATACATCGTAACTTTTTTTTAAATTAAAGAAAAAGTACCTGTGTGGTCCTCGACTAGGCTGACCAGCGCCCCCGTAGCCTGCGGTCCTGTGCGGTGTCCTGCTTGACAGCCCGCGGGTACGCTCGCTTTCAGAAACTGACATTGACCGCTCAGCCATGTTCTGTACTGACCGGGATGATTTGACTGCCTGAAATCCCGGTGTTGGTTGAACAGGATTGACCTGCACGCTGCACGCTTGCTTCTTCTTTGTCTCCCGTCCTGGTGGAGAGTCTTTCGGAGCAAATACTGAGCCTAATGACTTGTAGGCGGAGTCTGGTGGTGGGTGTGGCCGAACCACGCCTCCTGGTCATATTCAAAACATGAGGAAAATATAACAGTGTGTTGGGAAGGCATAAAATTTATCAGAAAGGAAAAATGTGACATTCAATTTCAATATTATGATGTACAGATATTCTTATATTTTTTGTTAAATATGTTATGAAGGTATAAAGATCCTGCTATGAAGATATATCATGTTATCTTATGAAAATATAAATATGAAGGTAACAGAATATGTACTGAACATTAATCATGTTAAGCAGGTTTAGAGATGTGATAGGAAGGTATACGATTATGTTAGGAAGATACAAGACTATGTTATGAGAGTGTAAAATAATGTTACACTTAACAAACTATGTTAGAACATTACAAGATCATGTTAGGAAGGTATAAGATAACGTTGGGTGGGAAGGTATGTGCTCAGGTCAGGAAGGTATAGGATCATGTTAGGAAGGTATATAATCTTGTTAAGAAGATATAAGATAACGTTGGGTGGGAAGGTATGTGCTCAGGTCAGGAAGGTATAGGATCATGTTAGGAAGGTATATAATCTTGTTAAGAAGATATAAGATAACGTTGGGTGGGAAGGTATATGCTCAGGTCAGGAAGGTATAGGATCATGTTAGGAAGGTAAAAGATCATGTTAGGAAGGTATAAGATAACGTTGGGTGTGAAGGTTTAAACTCATATTAAGAAGGTTAAAAATCATGTTAGGAAGGTATATAATCTTGTTAGGAAGGCATAAGATCATATCAGGAAGGTATTTAATCACGTTTGAAAGGCATAAGATCATATTAGGAAGATATTTAATCATGTTAGGAAGGTATTTAATCATGTTAGGAAGGTATAAGATCATGTTAGGAAGGTCCCTGAGTAGAACTCGACTGCCTGCATCGTAGATGAGGGATATCCCCCTCAAAATATTCGAGCCATTCACTCTCCTTCCAGCTCTCCTGCCAGCTCAATTTCCAGGCTCTAGTCAAGTTAGTTTCCAGACAAGTCTTGACTCTAGAGTATTAAGTCTCTCCAGCTCCAAGTTCGATTAACCTAGATCACAAATCATATTGTAAGCTTTACATGTTTATACACCGGTAGAGGGTACACTACTAGCAGACTATACTTGGAGCAGGAGGATAGATAGATACTAGATACTTAGATAGATAGATACTAGATACTTAGATAGATAGATACTAGATACTTAGATAGATAGATAATAGATACTTAAATAGATACTAGATACTTAGATATATAGATACTTAGAAAGATTCTAGATACTTAGATAGATAATAGAAACTTAGATAGATAATTACATAGATAGATACTTGATACTTAGATAGATACTTGATACTTAGATAGATACTTTATACTTAGATAGATACCAGATACTTTGATAGATAGATACTTAAATAGATAGATAATAGATACTTCGATAGATACTAGATACTAAGCTTAGATAGATATATACTAGATACTTAGATTAGACATGTCTTATAGAATACATATATTAAATAGCAAAAAAATTATATATTATAAAACAACGTTTAAAAATTATGATTCAGACAGAGTATATAAATTTACTTGTAAATCCCCAAATGTAAAAATATAAAGTTTGCATTCATCGTTATAAAATCTTTATGAAATATTTTCTTAGTATTCAAAATTGCAAGCACGCTAGAACTCTATTAATTATAATTATGTAATTTACAAGCTACTTTTCTTAGTATTCAAAATTGCAAGCAAGCTAGCACTCTTCTCTATTATAATTATGTATTTTACAAGCTACTTATTTTAGTATTCAAAAGACAAACTAGCTTTATTTCTTAGTATTTATTACATTTAAAATCTAGTTATCTATCTATCTCTTTACCTTAGTACTCAAATTAGTTGCAAACTATCTTGATATATATTTATTAATCAATGGTTTTATACGGGTTCAGTGAAAAGGGTGTGAAGGATGCTAGTTTCCTAAATAATTCTGTTTCTTAATTTTATTTTCTAACATATTTAATTTTCCCTCTACCCTAATCCCTATTTGTCTGACTATCTTTCTATCTATCTTAATGTCTCGGGTTTTATGTGTGATCAGCCACCTTTGAACTACATAAACCAATTTAGTGAAACTTCTCTCAGTATATATATAATATCTAGATAACGGGAACACACCCACCCCCAGCACACTCACTTACAATTTACGCATATCCTTTAAATTTAAGAAGAATTCTTTCATCTTTAAATATATATATATGCTTTTTCACTGTTATATATCTATAAATAGTTATAGTTGTAATCTACATTTTAGCAAACAAATTAGCATCATTTACTAGAACCTCGTAAATGCAAATGATGTCCAAATCTTTGCCATTTTTCCAAATCTTGCTTTACAACTTTGTTTGCAGCCCCATAGCAGATGTCAGACTCATCAAAAGTCCTCAACGCCTTGCGAATTTGGTGTAAGAAATTTTCAATTTTGTGAACTGTTTGTGGGGTTTTTATGGGTTTTGTCTGCTCAGACATTTCCCCGTTCTGCCAACACTCTTCATTACACTGTTTCCCTTTTAGCCCACTTGTAGACTGTTGCCTTGACCATATTATTATTATCCTCTAATGTATTTTGGATCATGTCAAAGATGTCTGCTTTATATTCGAAAAGTTTTAGGCACGAATTTTTGTCTATTGAGCATTTCAAGTGTCTTTATTCCCTGGTTGGTTTTAAAAACATTCCATTGCTATGACAACGGATCTAAACTCCGGGAGAAGGCGAATTACATAAAAATAAAAAGTTTGATGAATAAAGTCCACTGGAAGAAGACAACCGGATTGGATACAGTGAGCTTTGAATAAAAAGATTACAGGGATGAGACGTCTAGAATACCTTTAAAAAAAATTTCGCAAAACTTATTGAACACACCTCGTATTAGGACAGGGTGTTAATTGAAATAAAATATTGGAGCTATGCATATAAGCGCAGGGTGTATTAATGTACGATAAATGAAATATTTGATATAACATATAAAACTCTTGGTATATATTAGTACAAGGTGTTATGAAGAGAGCGGATGGAAAATTGACCTCGTGGTTCACCCTGCCTTCCCGTTCATAGGAGAACTAGAACAGTAGTACAGGATACAGGGGGATACAGGGAGATACAGGGGGATACAGGGAGATACAGGGGGATACTGGGAGGAATCAGGGTTCAGTTTGGGAGGAATCAGGGTTCAGTTTAAGAGGAATCAGGGTTCAGTTTGAGAGGAATCAGGGTTCAGTTTGGGAGGAATCAGAGTTCAGTTTGGGAGGAATCAGAGTTCAGTTTGGGAGGAATCAGAGTTCAGTTTGGGAGGAATCAGAGTTCAGTTTGGGAGGAATCAGGGTTCAGTTTGGGAGGAATCAGAGTTCAGTTTGGGAGGAATCAGGGTTCAGTTCGGTAGAAATCAGGGTTCAGCTAGGTAGGAATCAGGGTTTAGTTAGGTAGGATCGTAATTTTGTTTGGTATGATCAGAGCTCAGTTTGGTAGGATCGTAGTTCAGTTTGGAAAAATCAGGGTACAGTTTGGAAATCATCGGGTTTCAGTTTGGTATAACCAGAGTTCAAATTGCTATGAACATAATTCAGTTTGGAAAAGTCAGGGTTAAGTTTTGGTATGAGTAAAGGTATGTATGAGGATGCAGTTGAGTAGGATTAAAGTTCAGTGTGGTATGAATCAGAATTATTCAGTTTAGTGTGATTAGATTTCAGTTTGCTTTAATCAGGATTCAGTTTGGTAAGGTCAGAGTTCAGTTTGGTATGAAACGGGGTTTAGTTTAGAAGCAGTTACTTATAATGAACCTAGATAAAATATGTAAAATATTTTTTGTTAACTAAAAAAATAGGGTCAGAGTTCAGTTTGGTATGAATCTGGGTTCAGTTTGGTATGAATCTGGGTTCAGTTTGGTAGAAATCAGGATTCCGTCTGGTAGAAATCAGGATTTCGTTTTAAAGGAATCAGTTACTTAAGAAGAACCTAGTTAAAATATGTAAAATAATTTTAGAAAAATTAAACTTAAATATCCCAAAAACGCCCTTCATTTTAATACAACCTTCAGAAAGACTGCATTTCGTTAAATATTTAGAACAAATTAAATCCTGTCAGGGTGGAGGTGGAGGGGGGGGGGTATGTAAATTTCTGATTGTAGATGACTACTATGTGACTGCCTTCCTCTGCATGACTGAGAATATGCATGATTTGAAAACGAAGGACAAAATAATTCACCGTCAAGTGAAATAGTTCATCAATTTGTTAAAGCTAATTTCCAGAACGAGATTGCGTCAGAACTATTTCAACCAAATTATCAAAAATCCGTTTGTTTTTAAATAAAATCTCATAAATCTGAGAAGCTCTCCCCCTCCCCTGTCATTCCTCTTGATTAAAAGTTAATATTACATATACATAATAATACATGTATTTCCGTATCTCTAGCTGGATAAACTATATATATCAGATTGATAGACGAACAGACAGATAATTAAATATGCACTGTGCCGTATATCGAACAACTAATTAGCATTGCTCTAGGCAGTAGGATGAACAGACCTTGATTTAAACCAGGCCGGTCTAAGTCATCCGTAGGCAGTATCAAACCTAGAGATATAATAGGAAAATAGAATTGAACTCGTATTTCAGTTTCTAATGAATTCATGACGGAACCATTACATCCTAAACTTTTCTCCAAATTTTGAACGTAAATCTATAGTTAATCCTCTAAAGTATTTAATGATTAATGTCGAAAGGCTTAACGCTCTTTTATTTAGTTAAAATCTCAGCTATATATTTATCCAGATTTTACAATTGCTAGTTCATTTTCTCTCCGTACTGAGCCAATACAAATCTATAGTTAATACTCTAAAGTATTTAATGATTAATGTCGAAAGGCTTAACGCTCTTTTATTTAGTTAAAATCTCAGCTATATAGTTATCCAGATTTTACAATTGCTAGTTCATTTTCTCTCCGTACTGAGCCAATACAAATTTAAGATGTTGTGGTTGCAACCCAAGCTCAGACCTTTTTGAAATATCAAAGCAGATATTGCAAACAATAAATTCTGTTAGATTACATAATCTAAGTTTGAAATATCAAATTTAATCACCATCAGGTTGCAAAAATATAGGAATTAGAACATTTCAGTTTATGACAAAGACTTAATTCCATTAAAATAAAATAACCGATATCTAATAATTCTGGGTTTTTTTAATACAAACAAACGAACAAGCCAAATGAATTTAGAATCGATATAGATACNCCCCCCTCCTTACTTCCACTGAACCAATTTTACCAGAAAAATGACTGGAAAGTTGAGAAATTAAATGAATAAAACTGAGATGAGATTACTACACCAAATAAAGGAAACACCTTCGGCTAATCAAAGGAACATAATACTCCCCTGTTTATGGTAGTTAAGAATGACGGCTGAATTATCAAATAGTTTATGACTGTTTAATGATGAATCGGTAGAACTAGTAAATCTTCTGATTTCTACACATACTACACAGGTTTAGAAACATTTACGTGTACCTTATTCATAAATTGTACATTCTGCAGATATGTAATTTTTTATATATTTCGATTTCATTTGATTTAAAATATTTCTTGATTTTTTATTGATATGATTTAAGTTCTAAGTTCATTTTAAGTACGCTTATTCTTTAATTCATTCATTCTTTTGTTTTATTCATTCATTCTCTCGTTTTATTCATTCATTGGAAATATCATCCTTTATTCATTCATTCATCGGAAATATCATCCTTTTATTCATTCATTCATCGGAAATATCATCCTTTCATTCGCCAGGAATATGATTCATTCATTTGTTGAAAATTTTATTAATTCATTTGTCGGAAACATGATACATTCATTCGTCGGGAATATGATGCATTCATTCGTCGGGATTAATATTAATTCTTTCGCCGGAAATATGATTTATCTTTTGTCAGAAACATGATACATTCATTTGTCGGGAATATGATTCATTATTTCGTCAGGAACTTGATTCATTCATTCGTTGTGAATATGATACCTTCATTCGTTGGAAACATGATACATTCATTCGTTGGTAATATGATTCATTCATTCGTCGGGAATATGATATAATCATTAGTCGGGAATATTATTCATCCATTCGTCGAGAATATGATACATTCATTATTTCATCGGGAATTATTATTCAGTCATTCATTAATTCGTCATGAATATAATAAATTTATTCAAGGATTCTTCAATTATAATTTTATGATTTTTATAAATAGAAGTGAATAAAATTAATTCTTTTAGTATATATTCATTAATAAAATTCATTCATTCGTCATTCAATTTACATATTTGTTTGGTTCATATTACTGTCTATTTTGACACGATAAGATGTGATGTAATCAATGTATTCGTGTTTCAATCCTTTAACTGATTGTTGAATCAGGAAAAAGTTCTGATTAAACTTATTGAGTGGTATTCAGGACAATATGCACAATTGTTTGCGCCGGGTTTTGCTGGGCTTTGACTTGTTAATTTCAAGCAATACCTTGGTGTGCCTGACTTGCACAATGCACACTGCTTGAATCCTTTTAAGACTTGTAACCCCCGTCTCTGATTATGGTTTGAAATATTATTCCAATCAAAGCTTTGCATATATTAGCGCTAAATATATTAATGCATTTTTATCTATGTACAGTGTACACTGTACAGAATATATACATATCTAATAAGCAAATTCAATTGAAAAAGTATATTCTACGGCTTTACAAGGACTGTCGAACAAATTTCAAGTGACTCTTCCTTCGAATATATCGAACACACTTAAGCCCCTTACCAGAGCAAATAATCTATATATAAATTTGGCTTGTCTTTTTGTCTTTTTGTCTGTTTGTTTGTATCCAATAAACGTCAAAACGGCTGAACCGATCGGGCCCAAATTTTTTGTGGGACCTCACGTGACTCCAGGGAAGGTTGATGAATGATCAAAATTTTAAAAATTTGTGTTTAAAAGTTTTTTATTTTTGAACAATTTTGAAAATGCGCAAAAAAAATATTATGAAATCCGCAAACTTTTTTTGTTTTTGTTTTATACTGTACAAAGAGAAGATGTTCAGAGATAAAGCCACAATTAAAAGTTGAAATAGAAGATGGGCGCGAAGCGCCCTAAATATTTTAAATATACGAATTCTTTAGCTAAACTTGACTACGCAATTAATTCAGTGGCAAAAGAAACAAACTGCCATGCATATTGTCAGTATCTAAAAAGCGTTTGCAAGAGGAGGACGGAGGTCGATCCGTGCTTCTCAAGCTGAGCCCATTCCGTTGCCAGTTGCAGTTCGTAGTCTGAATTCGTTTTATAAGCAATCTCTCTCCGAATTGGCAGTAAAGCAAAGATTTTGATAGGGGATGAATCATTGAGTTCTATGTTTATTTTGTCACTGATATGCTGAAGAAGGCATGTGAAGCAAAGAATTAGTATTTCTCTCGAAGTATCTCAAATTCTCAAAACGAAGAGAGAAATTGAAGTTCTCTTTAGAAGTGACTTGCGGATTTACAAAGTGCAGAGACAAAGATTGAAATTTTAAAATATTCATATATATTTTCAAGATAAAACGAAAACGATAAAATCATCCTAATTATTGATCCGAAGAAAGAGGGAAAAATTGAGAAAATTGAGAATATTGGTAATTCGATCAAGGAACCATTCTGAATCCGATGAAGGAACCTTTCTGAATCCGATCAAGGAACCATTCTGAATCCGATCAAAGAACCATTCTGAATCCGATCAAGGAACCTTTCTGAATCCGATGAAGGAACCATTCTGAATCCGATCAAGGAACCATTCTGAATCCGATCAAGGAACCATTCTGAGTCCGATCATGGAACCATTCTGTATCCGATCAAGGAACAATTCTGAATCCGATCAAGGAACCATTCTGAATCCGATCAAGGAACCATTCTGAATCCGAAATCAAGGAACCATTCTGAATCAGCCATGTTACAATTTAACTGAGACTTGCTTGAATTTATGTCAACAATCCGGCCCATATTTAAAATATTAAATTTTAACCCAATATTTCTACCCTAAACTCTTCTATTCTTCTATTTCTATCCCTAACTCATCTATTTCTACCCTAAACTCTTCTATTTCTACCCTAAAATCTTCTATTTCTACCCTAAACTCTTCTATTTCTATCCTAAACTCTTCTATTTCTACCCTAAACTCTTCTAAACTCTTCTATAGACAAACACAAACAAATAACAGACAAACCTTGGATTCACACAACCAGAAATCCTTAGTTTCATTTTCTCCTCGTACAAAAGTCATTCTAGATAAAGACAGGGCGTTTCCTAAACAAACCAATACATAGATATGGTCGTATACAAGCAGAGATAGATACAGGGATAGATAGATAGATTTTTTTGAATGGATAGATATATTGTTGAATGGATAGATAATTGCATAGATAGACTTTTGGATAGATAGATGAATGGTAGATAGATTACTAGATAGATAGAAAATCAGATAGAATTACATAGATGGATAGATAGATGGTTGGATTTATGGTTGAATAGATTAAATTTTGAATGAAAAAATAGACTATTGGATAGATAGATGTCATTATACTTTATTTGCCTATTTATCACCTTAATACAGTACACTGACAAAGTAATGAAGTCAAACACTATATAAACAAGACGTATATAAACAGGTAGGTATATCATCATAGCGTGGTTTTTGCAGAGAGTGGTATATGTTGGAAGAGACCAGCAAGTTCAAGGGTTTGGGATAGACATATTTCCCTTAACTTCTAATATTTTAGCAGCTCCTCTCCTAAGATATCACACAATTTTGACAAATAAGAACAACCCACGCACAGGTCTATTCTTGAGCCAAGAAATAAAGCTATTTAAAGAAACAAGGATAATGCAACTCAATGAAACATTTTAATTTATTGATCTGCTTTGAAATATGAAACCAAATCTAGATTAAATAATAAAACATAAACAAATATTTATATTCATATTTTACATAAGCTTTGGTAACACATCTTTATAGTTACTGTAGAGTGTAGTGGATAGTTTCCTAAGGATGTAAACTAAGGATAGTTTCCTTAGGATGTAAACTAAGGGTAGTTTACTAAGTATGTTAAACTAAGGGTAGTTTCCTAAGGATGATAAACTAAGGGTAATTTACAAAGGATGATAAACTAAGGGTAGTTTCCTAAGGATGATAAACTAAGGGTAGTTTCCTAAGGATGATAAACTAAGGCAGTTTCCTAAGGATGATAAACTAAGGGTAATTTACTAAGGATGATAAACTAAGGGTAGTTTCCTAAGGATGATAAACTAAGGGTAGTTTACTAAGGATGTTAAACTAAGGGTAGTTTACTAAGGATGTTAAACTAAGGGTAGTTTCCTAAGGATGATAAACTAAGGATAGTTTACTAAGGATGCTAAACAAATGATAGTTTCCTAAGGATGATAAACTAAGGGTAGTTTCCTAAGGATGATAAACTAAGGGTAGTTTACTAAGGATGATAAACAAAGGATAGTTTTCTAAGAATGATAACTAAGGGTAGTTTACTTAGGATGATAAACTAAGGGTAATTTACTAAGGATAATAAACTAAGGGTAGTTTCCTAAGGATGATAAACTAAGGGTAGTTTTCTTAGAATGATAGACTAAGGGTAGTTTACTAAGGATGATAAACTAAGGGTAGTTTACTAAGGATCTTAAACTAAGGGTAGTTTCCTAAGGATGATAAACTAAGGGTAATTTATTAAGGATGATAAACTAAGGGTAGTTTCCTATGGATGATAAACTAAAGGTAGTTTACTAAGGATGATAAACAAAGGGTAGTTTACTAAGGATGATAAACTTAGGGTAGTTTACTAAGGATGATAAACTAAGGGTACTTTACTAAGGATGTTAAACTAAGGGCGGAAAGATCACGAATGATAAGGATTTCCCAGGCATTGTGTTTAGTATACAGTGTACTGCATTCTTAAATCAAGATAACAGTTGAGAAGGAAAACGGGGGGAAGAGAAAAGAAAAGAAATTACAGTGGACGAATACGTGGCTAAGATTTGCAGGATGAGTCATTTGACATTGGATGCTGGATTAGAATTAAACATACTAGGCTTTCAGGGCGCTTTTCTTTTTAAATACAAAAACAAAAAAGTTCGCGGAATTCATTAAAAAAATCGTGGATTTTATATATTTAATGAAAATCATTTTTTGGAGGCAAATTTTTAAAATTTTGATAATTCATAAACCTTTTCTGGGGTCATGTGAGGTCCCACACAAAATAACAAACAAACACCAAGACAGAGAAGCAAAGTATATATTAAAATAATAAGTTGATGAATGAATTTAAGAATTTTGTAAAACCTAAAAAAACAGGATTAGTCTGGAAATTTAAAAATTTGTTTTCATTTTTTTTGTAGATTCTTTGAACAATTAAAATCGAAATAAAAAGGAAACACCTGTGTTTCTAGGATTGGAGAACACGCCTTTACGTTACCACAGTAATGCACAATATCTATCTTGTAAATCGTTGCAAGCTTCTGGGAAGGAAGTTTGCATATTTTGTTGGCATTTTCAAGGAGGGGGGGGGGATACATCCTTTCTTCTCACTGCTTCCTTACAATAGCGTATATCAAGGTTGGTTCTTACGCAACTACGCTCTGTATACAATTATAATTCAACACAATGCAGTGTTACAAAGAACAAATTAAAGAAAGAAACTAAAACTACTCTAGATAAAAAAAACACGATTTAGTAGAAATTTGAACCGAAAAACATATTAAAAAAACTGGTGGTGATTTTTTCCATTCATGAAAAAAAAACATTCGACCAAACTAAAATGTTTTTTTTCATTAATATTTCTTGCAAAGAATATTTGAAAACCCCTCCCCCGGAAAAAAAAGTATCTTTCAAAAGAAAGAAATAGTAAAAATTTAGATTTTCACTATTCATGGTTTAAGAAAACGTTAATTCTGCCGTTAATTCTGCAAGGTTCACGCTCAATGAATGAAAAAAATATAAATGTGAACATTAAACATATAAAAGTGAGAAATAAAATTTAATCTCTAAAATCGTACATAACTATAGGGAGAGCGCGCAAACACACTCAGTGCATTTCGTGGAGAAAATGAAATAAAACTTTGTTTAATCACGAAGAAAATTCACACGGTGTATAATAATTTCATTATTACGGGATGTTTTGTTGAAGATGGACGGGGGGGCTGGCGGGACCTTAGATCAGCAATTTTTGTACAGTTATATTTTTACTTTTCTTACATATATCGATTTTTAAATAATAAACATTATGTGATTTTAATTCAAAACATTTTTGATTTTCCGACTATAAAATTTTTAGAAAACTTTCCTATTTTAATAAGAACACTACAAAGTAGTTCTATTAGCCATACTTAGTTCATCTACTTATTCCAAATTTCTCTCGTTTTTCAGGAACCCTTAAGTTTCATCTTTCTATAATCTTTAATATTTACAAAATGTGCAACGTACATCCTTCTTATCAACTAATAATCCCTTACGCACAGACCTTCTACTAGTATACTCAATAACAATATGTACAATATGCACAATATGTACAAAATGTACAATATGTACAATATGTAAAATATGTACAATATGTATAACTAGAAAACCTTAAAACTTTCTTAGTAATCATTATTTTCCTAATTAATGAAATTCCTGAACTAGACATACATCATTAATTTCTTTCAAACATAATTAACATTTTCTTAAATATAAATATTTTAACAATAAGAATTCCGCCCTTGATAAGATTTTATAAATGATAACGCGAAAGAAACCATGATTTCAATGCTACAGGTTTTAACCTGGTGATAAACCCTACTCCATGCCAATCCAGAAGCTGTGATTAGAACAGTGTGTGCCGGAAAAGCGGAAGATGTAATAAATTCTGATTCGGCATTTAGACTTAGTAAAAGTTAAAGGAACTGAATATTCGACACAAACTCTAATCTTTTAGTTTTGGCAACCTTATGGTATATTAATATTTCAAAATTTAGACTCTTTGATCTAACCATTCAAAGTTTTCAAGGTCTAGGAAATCAGGTTGGTATGTAATAAATATAAATAACACTCAAAAAGTATCCTAAACTTGTAAATATATTTTGATTGAATGCGCTGACCGCTACACCGGTCAGAGCAATAATAATATTTTAGACTCAATAAATGTTATTATGTGCAAAACTTTGTATGTATGTATTTGTATGTAACACCGGGTTGAGCAGGTAGAGTTGCTCGTGTTTGTTTGTACACAAAATTAGTCGGAGAGAGGGCTAGTTTTATTACAGGAATGATATATGAATTAGAATTCAAGTTAGGTATATTTGAATAGAAGGTATGCCAGGATAGTAGGTATGTCAGAATATTAGGTATGTCAGGATAGTAGGTATGTCAGGATAAAAGTTATATGTCAGGATAGTAGGTAAATGTAAGGATATAAGGTATGTCAGGATAGTAGATATGTCAGGATAATTTAAAATTCGGTGATGGTGATGGACCAAACCTCTGAAGAGTAAAAAAAGTAGATGTTAGTTCCACATATATATCGGTCTCGGTTGACCCTCGACAGTTCTTAAGATTGTTTCTGTCAGGGTAGGTATGTCAGGATAGTAGGTACGTCAGGATATTAGAAATGTCAGAATAGTAGGTATGTAAGGATCTAGTATGAATGCCATGATAATAGGTATGTCAGGATAGTAGGTATGTCCAGATATAAGGTATGCCAGGATAGTCGGTATGTCAGGATAGTAGGTATGTTAGGATAGTAGGTATATCAGGATAGTAGGTATGTCAAGATATAAGGTATGTCAGGATAGTAGGTATGTCAGGATAGTAGGTATGTTAGCATAGTAGGTATGTCAGGATAGTAGGTATGTCAGGATAGTAGGTATGTCAGGATAGTAGGTATGTTAGGATAGTAGGTATGTCAGGATAGTAGGTATGTCAGGATAGTAGGTATGTCAGGAAAGATGCATGTTATTGTTAAGAAGTAACATTACACAACTCACACGCTCAGTAAATATTTAAGTATTGCAAGTAAATAACATCTGGAAAAGATGAAATTTACAAATTACTTATTATTAAATGAGTTTAATATATAATTGTTATAACAAGATAATGTATTTATTTGTTTTTACATATATTTAACTACATATCTTGATAATAACCAAGTTAGCAATATTTCTTAAGAGTAGAGCACTTTTTAAATAGATTATAGTTAAAAAAATACAATTTTATAATGAGGGGAAGTGGATTAGTTTAAAAATAGAACTAACCTGTGTATTCAATGTTGGAGTTAGAGTAGCCCTGCCAATGTATAGGCAGGTAGATAAACGAAATCTTCAAAAACAAGTTATTTTCGAACCTTCCTCACTACTTCACACAATAGAACTAGAAATCACAAAACAATCTTATTTCATCAAGAATATCTATCTTGTTCAACTGAAGTTTTCAACTAACTCTGAATAACATTAAAAGTATTTTGCAGATGTTTGAAAACAGAAACTGTGTCTGTTTACGCTGCGAACACCATCCTATTACTGATCTAAAGCCGGTCCGGGACACTCAATGCAATTGTAGAGCCCCTTGTGCCGTGCCTTTCCGAACCTCCTGCACCTGAGGTAGCGTGTTGATAATTGTACCGGCGCGTCTTTTTCCCACGGCAGTTGGGGCAGAACAGGATTTCAGGCGTGTCGGGTCTTTTCCGCAGGAGCATCTTGTGCATACTTCGCCGTGTCCTACCCGTCCTACTGCGCCGGGATGAGACTAAACCTGTTAATGAATAATTGGGTTGGAATCGTTGGACGAGGGAGGGACACAGCACCCCACAAATTTTCGTCCGAACCTCACGAGGACCGGGTGCAGGGCTCCATGGGCTGCCATGATATCACCGTGAAATAACTTTCGATCCTTATTAACTGCAAGATATCAAATAACCTCCAAGCTTGCTTTACAGTCTCCGAATCGACGCAACACCGTTTCCAAGCCTATAGCCTTCGTTTTTTTACTCAGTGGCGCAACTATGGGGGGGGGGGCGAACCGATTTCGCGGAACCACTAGAACCACGATCCTTTTCTAGAGAATATTCCACTTTTGAGTTATTTGGTTCCGACTTCCGTGCGATTCGTATACAGAACTATTTGGCAAATTATGCCATTGCTGGGAAATGTTTACATTAATCCTCATAGTGTACAGTACACAATATGCGTATATCTGACTTCGGCGTTCCTATGTATTTACTTCCTTGCAAGGGTGTAATACAAGGAAAGTTATTTCAGTGGTGTACGAATTTTTTTTTACTGCAGTGTACTGTCTTTGGGCTCTAATGTAAACACAAGAGTATAGGGTTGTCACAGCCTGACATGGGATCCATATTTCAAATAAAAAATCAATGTAATATTTTACATAGGGTTGTGGAAAAACTTCTGCATTTTTTAATTATTTAACAATGAGACCCAATAAACATACAAGTTGGATCACATAAGACTTTTCTGTTGAAAATAAAAGCCTCATTAATCTCAAGAACAGAAATAAACCATCAGACTTAAATACCCTCCAAATAAATGTTTTCACAGACAGTACTAAGGAGAAGTTAATTCTCCATTGAACCCCCCTCCTTGAATACTGAACGAACACTGATGCATCTATTATTGTTTACAAATTCCGCCCAGAGAGAACTGGTTTCAATATGTACACAAAGTATACACAACCGCAATTAACTTTCCTTGCATTATACCCTTGGTTCCTTGCATCCCTTGCATTGGACCAAACCTAATTTACGTTGAAATGACCAAACTTTTGACGTCGATATGACCAAACTATTCATACCCACTATCTTATACTTAACCTCAGAACAGAGATTAATCTATTCTCTTTGTACTTAACACTGCTACATTGGACCCATTCACTATTCAGCCAAAATTACCATTATATTCATCCAGGGGTCCATATAATTCCATCTGATCAATCCCAAATGTTGATTGATTGATATTAGGGGCAGAAATAAACCAAGGATGTACTGCAAGGAAAGTTATTTCAGAAGTGTACACATCTTTTGTACTGCAATGTACTGTCTCTGGGCGCTAATGTAAACATAAGACGGATGTCGCAGCCTGACATGGGATCCATATTTCACATAAAAAAATCAATGAAATATTCTAGTAACTATTATGTGAATTATCAAAATTATCAAAATTTAATGCTTTTAACCTCCTTGGATACTAAACAAACACTGATGCATCTATTCTTGTTTACAAATTCCGCCCAGAGAGAAATGTTTTCAATATGTACGCAGAATATACGCGACAGCAATTAACTTTCCTTGCATTACAACCTTGAAATAAGCCATGTTGTTATTGTAAACAATTGGAAGTATAATGTCAAGTTGTAGAACAAATTCCATACTGCAGAATGTTTAATGCAAGGGGGTGTTTATTTTTCTGTATATCATAATTTATCTCTTATATTAAATACTAATGTTTACATCTTTTAACACCCCAATTGCAGTACACATTTCTGAAGTGTAGTACACATACACAAAAACTTGTCAAAGTTCACAATGACATATAAAGTGTACTTTCATGCCACCAAATGTACTTTCAACCCCGATCCCATTTGGGATCAAAAATAGATTTATATGGATCATACATTCATATACATCATACATTCATATATCACCATCCAAATTCAATTTATTTATCAATTCATACTTACACACTTAACTATACCTGCAACAGATGCTGTAGAAAAGAACTTCTACTTATCACAAAATTCACAATTATACTGACATTGATATTTCAGAAAACATCAATTAATTCTATAAAAATAAAATTTTTCAAAAATTTCATTTTTTTAAATTTTTAGTTTCAATTTCTTACATATCAATTCTGTTGAAAAAAAAAATAAAATATTTGATACTGCTAGTCGTTCAAGGCCAAAAAGGGGCTTTTATCTAATATCAGGCTTAGAGACATCTAGTGGCGAAACCTGGAATGACATAGTCTGACCTAATCCGACCTAAATTTTACTTAAGGGCACTGGTCAGGTTGTGACCAGTGAAGACCAGTTTGGTAATCCAACCACGCAAGACCTTATATGACTTAAGGGTCAATTTATGAAAAGTTAGAACCAGTCAGGTAACACAATCTTTTCTGGCCTAATCCGACCTAATCTGACCTAAGGGAATTGGTCAGGTTAAGACCAGTATATGATCAGTTAGGTAAGCCAACCTTATCTGACCTAACCTGACCGAGACTTATCCTAAAGGACTTGCCATGTTTCGACCAGTTAGATGATCTGACGTAACCTGACCAATCCTGACCAAATCCAACCTAAGTGGATTGGTCAGGTTAAGACCAGTATGAGAACAGATAGGTAACCCAACTGTCCAACCAAACCCGACGTAAGGGGATTGGAAATGTTTCGACCAGTTAGGTAATCTGACGTAACCTAACCAAATCCAAACTTAGTGGACTGGTTAAGTTAAGACCAGGTAACCCGACCAAACTCGACTAAACCTAACCTTAACCTGACATAACCTGATTTATCATGTTCTGACCAGTTAAGTAATCCAATGTAACCAGACGAATCATAACCAAATCCAACCTTAGTGGACTGGTCAGGTTAAGATCAGCATGAGACCAATTAGATAACCCGACCTAACCTGACCTATCTCGACCTAAGGGGACTGGTCATGTACTGAACAGTTAGGCAATACGACGTAACCTGACCAATTCCCGACAAAATCCGACCTGAGTGGACTGGTCAAGTTAAGACAAGTATAAAACCAGTTGTGTAACCTGACCTAACCCGACCTAAGGGTACTAGTCATGTTCTACTAACCAGTTAGGTACCCTAGGTACCCCGACCTAACCTGACCAAACATGACCTAACTCGACCTAAAGGACTGGTCATGTTCCGACCAGTTAGGTAATCCGACGTAACCCTCACCTACCGCGACCTAATGGGACTGGTCGCGCGACGTTGCTGGTTGCTAGGGATTTGTATCCAAAAGTCTAAGTGATCAGATATAAGACTGAAATAATATTTTCTTCTAAACCTCACAAATGTTCAACCAAATGATTTGTGAATATACTATTGCAGTTTATTCTATCCGTTCATTTTTTAATTTTTGTATACATATATTTGGAATCACCTTTTCCTGTATTCAAATTTAATAATATACTAACTAGTCTTTTAGGGCACTTCGCGCCCATCTTCTATGCTAATTGTGAAAATGTTCTCTTTGTGTACATCGTAAAACAAAACAAAAAAAAGTTTGCGGATTTTAACAAAATATTTCGTTGATTTTCAAAATTTTCAAAATTTGGCGTTTATTGGATACAAACAAACAAACAGACACCCAAACAAGCTAAATTCATAAATAGATATTCATAATTTATTTTTTTCCTAATTCAACGTTAACTGTTAACGTAATTTCAAGTAGTTCCCTCTCCATGCAAAGATTCCAGCGAACAAAAACTTTCGCAAAAAATGCGACATTCAAAAAAAATTTCTCGTAATTTCGTGTTTTTTCGTAAAAAAGAATTTAACGAAAGGAAGCGAAAACGATGTGGAATTTCGCCTTAAATAAAACAAAATATGCAAAATTTCCCTAAATAAACAATTTTCGAAAAATTTTCGCATTTTTGTTTTTTTTTCGAGAAATGTTGTGTTTGCCTAGCAGTATCCTGTTTTAATCCTGCCCGAATCCCACGGAACCACAGCAAGACTGCTCAACAAAAATTTGATAATTGATGTTACATACTCATCTTAGTTTAAAAATAAAAATAAATGCTTAAAACTCTTTTTTAGTGTAAAACTATGTCTTCTTGGATTCAACAATGATCACAGTGATGAATACGTGATATGTAAAAACTTGCATATAAATGTATTTTAAAGCTTATGGGACACCATTCATGCAAAAATGTGCAGAAAGTATATTATAAAATATAAAAGAATTATTAATATCATAATTATGTACTTTCTACACATTTTGTATGAATGGTGTACCATGATGAATGATAAATAATAAGTTGCAAAATTGCACTGAAAACCCTAGATGTCAATGCTCATCCAGCCCCTGTAAATGTATAACCATGCAGAAAAGGGTAATTATCAGGATATAACATACTGCAAAAATATATAATAACAAAATCACTAAAACACTAAAACATAAAAAAAATGTTTGAACCGGCCAGAAACATGGTAGGGCCATCAAAATTTGGGCCTGATCGGCTTAGCTGGTTCTTTTAAAAAGAATTAAACTAATGAAAAAATAAGAGACCCCCCATAATTTAATTCAAGAGGCATAGAATAAAATTTTTTTATTTTTTAAAGTTTATAGCCTTTACAACTATTCATAACATAAATATCTATTTATATATATATATATCTATTATTTAGATCACAACCTATCACAAATGTGCTAATAATTAAAAGCAACACCGAGATTATGCATGATATGTGTTTTTGAAATTCGTTTCTTCCATTGGTGCTTATTTGTACTGAGTAATAACATTTCTACTTTAGATTTTAATTTAAATTTTTTTACATTGAAGCAAATTAATTTCATCTTTTTAAATTGAAGCAAAATTGAGCGGTACATTGTCCACTGTTTAGTGTTTACAGTATCCACTATTTAGTGTCCAGTGTCCACTGTTTAGTGTCCAGTATCAACTGTTTAGTGTCCAGTGTCCACTGTTTATTGTCCAGTATCCACTGTTTAGTGTCCAGTGTACACTGTTTAGTGTCCAGTATCCACTGTTTAGTGTCCATTATCCACTGTTTAGTGACCAGTATCCACTGTTTAGTGTCAAGTATCCACTGTTTAGTGTCCAGTGACCACTTTTTATTGTCCAGTATCCACTGTTTATTGTCCAGTGTAAACTGTTTAGTGTCCAGTATCCACTGTTTAGTGTCCAGTGTACACTGTTTAGTGTCCAGTATCAACTGTTTATTGTCCAGTGCCCACTGTTTTTTATCCAGTATCCACTGTTTAGGGTTCAGTGTCCACTGTTTAGTGACCAGTATCCACTGTTTAGTGTCCAGTATCCACTGCTTAGTGTCCAGTGTCCACTGTTTATTGTCCAGTATCCACTGTTTAGTGTCCAGCGTACACTGTTTAGTGTCCAGTATCCACTGTCTAGTGTCCAGTGTCCACTGTTTAGTGTCCAGTATCCACTGTTTAGTGTTCAGTATCCACTGTTTATTGTCCAGTATCCACTGTTTATTTTCCAGTGTCCACTGTTTATTGTCCAGTATCCACTGTTTAGTGTCTGCAGTATCCACTATTTAGTGTCCAGTGGATAAAGTTTAGTGTCCAGTATCAACTGTTTATTGTCCAGTGTACAATGTTTAGTGTCCAGTATCCACTGTTTAGTGACATTTTCACTATGTTTCAATTCAGTGTGCATTTAAGGACTTTAACATATGTAAATATTATGATCTGTGGCTCAAATAGGGAAAAAGTTTTGGAGAATTAAAGAAGTTTGATTGCTCCAGTGCAAGCTCTTTCAAGGTTATGGAAAAGAAATGGGAGGGAATGGTGTAACCCCCCCCCCTTCCCCCCCCCCTGGATAAAGATAACAATTAAAGGCTGAAATCTACTAATTAAGTCAGAACTCAGAATCATTGACATTTAAAAAGTAATGATTAATTGAGATCTCGGAAGAACAGGAAAATGACAGTTTAAATGAAGTTGTAATTAAATTCAGAGCAGAAGAGAGAATTAGAGGAAACGTGAATGTACAAATTCCGGAATTGAGTTTTCATTAAGCTATAGGTTATTCATCTAGTGATATTTTAAAAGAAAAAAGCTCATAAAAAGAAGGAAAAAGCCCCCCTCGGTTATTTTATTTCTTTTAACGAAACGTTAGCAATAGTTTGATATATGACTGAGCTATGGTTTCTAATTTCAAAGTAGAAATAGCCTTTTCAAAAAATAAGGAAATAAGTATAAACTGTAGAACCTGTTTTATTTTACTTTTTTATCGTTTGGACCAACATCAACACCAAATTTCAAAACGATCGTCTCATTTTAATAATAAGTTTTTGTAATTATAAATTATACCCGCGAGTATTTAGAGTCAAAACATGTATTTTGCAACTGACTAATCTGGAATTGTTTTAACCCATAATATGAAATCTAAATTGTCTAACAATGTCATAAATACTAAATTTGTGTGAGCTAAAATAATTTTTTTGTGTGTGTGTGAGCCACATTTCGTTCATTTTCTTCCATCTCCTTTCACGAACAGCTGTTTCATGTCCAGCAGAGACCTCTGTAGTTGAGTTGCGAAGTTACGACTGTTTGTGAGTGGACTGCTGTAGAAACTGCAGATACAGAAGATTATGCTGAAAACAATATAATACATTCCAGCGGAAAAAAAACACACAAAAAAAGATCCCTTATACATCACGGGAGGGGGATAATTTCTGAATGGGAGAATAATTTAAAAGAATATAAGTGGATCACTAGAAAACTTTTAATAGAAAGACGACTTTCATACTAGCCCATGAACATTAGACACAGCAAATGAGCAGTGTCAAAAGACCCATTTCACTTTTTGTAAGTGATTTGATAAGTGTCCAGTAAAACTATTTGTTTTGTAACAACATCAAATACACTTAGGCATTGATAAAAAGTCGTCTTCTTATTCCATTGTTTTATGGTTATCACTGTATATGTGTTATCAACCATCAACATAAATAATGATTAGATGACCCCTATGATAGAATCTACCTAGATGAATGATCTATAATCTACCTGGACGAGTAAGGATTGTATGAGACTCCATATCCATCAGGAACTACAGCTCCATATCCCATAAATGCAGGATCCAGGCTGATTGGAACCTAGGCAGCAAATTATTATATTTAAAATACTGACAGCAAACTTTTAATTTTAATCCGTGTATCTTTGCATCCTAATGGTGTAAATATTTGATATTTCCAAATTAAACTATATTTGATTAAAATGAATTCAAAGTTGGAAAAATCCAACCAACTGGACAGAATGAATGGATTAGAAAAATAAGTCGGAAAATTGAAAAAATAAGTAAAAGTATGAGGGGAATAAGAAGAAAAATAAGAAAATAAAAAGAAAATTGAGAAAAATAAGAAGAAAAATAAAGGAAAATTGAGAAGAAAAAAAAGAAGAAGAATAAGAAAAATAAGAAGAAAAATGAAAAAAAAAAAGAATAAGGAAAATAAGAAGAGAAATGAAAAAATAAGAAGAAGAAGAAGAAAAAAAGAAAAGAAATGAGAAAAATAAGAAGAAGAAGAGTAAAAATAAGAAGAAAAATGAGAAAAATAAGAAGAAGAAGAAGAAAAATGAGAAGAAAATTGAAAAAATAAGTAAAAGAATGAGGGAAATAAGAAAAAAAATGAGAAAATAAAAAGAAAATTGAGAAAATAAGAAGAAAAATAAGAAGAAAAATAAAGGAAAATTGAGAAAAATAAGAAGAAGAATAAGAAAAATAAGAAGAAAATTGAGAAAAGTAAGAAGAGAAATGATAAAAATAAAAAGAAAAATGAGAAAAAAGAAGAAGAATGAGGAAAATAAGAAAAGAAATGAGAAAAATAAGAAGAAGAATAAGAAAAAAAAGAAGAGAAATGAGAAAAATAATAAGAAGAAAAATAAGAAGAAAAATGAGAAAAATAAGAAGAAGAATAAGAAAAATGAGAAGAGAAATGAGAAAAATAAGAAGAAGAATGAGAAAAATAAGAAGAGAAAGGAGAAAAATAAGAAGAAGAATAAGAAAAATAAGAAGAAAAATGAGAAAAATAAGAAGAAGATTGAGAAAAATAAGAAAAGAAATGAGAAAAATAAATACAGGATTGAGAAAACAAGAAGAAAAATAAGAAGAAAAATGAGAAAATAGGAGAAATTTGTGAAAATTTAGAAGCTACCTGACTTGTTGAGAGAAGGAATTGATTAAGTTTATCAAAAGCTGGATCTTTAAATAATCCTTGTTTATCCCACAATCCCAATTCTTTTGTGCCTTCCCGAAGACCTATTTAACAAACAGAAAATTATATTTTGAAGACTGAAGACTCTACACAAAACAAACTTTTCACGAAAAAAAACAATGATTTAATTTATTTTCAATAATCACTTAATTAGAACTATGATAAGCACAACTTTTTTTTGTGTGATATTTGTTATAAATTCATTAACTTTACCTAATAAAGGGATATCCATTCCATAACCAAGGATATTTTCTATCATTACCTGAAAAAAAGCAATAAAAAATATCTTTTTTACTATTTTATGATTAATTTTAATAGGTCTCGTACTTTTGTTTGTTTTTTAATGGCAGTTTCAAAACTTTTTCTTTTTTCTTCTTTTGTTTTAGTTTCCATCATCATATCCTGACACCAGGATAGTCCTTCAGGATGGGAGGCCCTGTACAGTATATTAGTTAGTTCAGACTGCAGAATATTAAGATGGGACAAATTTTTATAATTTTTGAAAACATTCTCAATTTCAACTGCTCTGACGTTTCATAAATGCAATATTTTTGAAATAATTAATTTCCGGGAAACAAGCGCGACATAATATATGCAATATGCATTTTCAGTCGATTTTTTTTTAAACATGGTATTAGCGCTGTTTAAAAATATTTAGGTTTCTCATTTATCTCAGCTGTATAAAAGGAGTTTTTACAAATAAAAGAAATAAAACTTGGAACCATAACTATAAAGTCTATATGATGCTAGACGAAGCGCCCTCGTTTCTTTTACCAAATTTAGCTTCTGCTGTTCTGAAAGTGGTTCCTTTGCAAAAATAATGAATTTCAACATTTTTGCAGGGCAACATTTTCAACTTTAACCAGTCATAAACAAAAAGACAAACAAACCAAATTTATAAAGATGTGCAATTTAAACTTTTGGCCTGGTTTAGCAATGTGCAAGAAAAGCACAAAGACAAAATTATTTTTAAAAACTAAGTTGTTTTTACAAAAACTAAGATCTGCAAAAGAATAAACAATTAACTACAAAAAATATGATGTAGCGTCGTTCCTAAGGTTTTAAAATCAACCTTTTGCTTTTTAATGATAAAACATATTTTGTTTATAATTAAATGCATTTAATTCTAACCTGATACAATCCACTCTTCCCAGTTGAAATCTTCTTGTGGAAGCACTTTCATATGTTGGAACTATATATCCGTACAGACGATATATAGTTAACTAAAATATATCCGTACAGACGATATATAGTTAACTAAAATATATCCATACAGACGATATATAGTTTACTAATATATATTCATACTAGCTATATATAGTTAACTAATATATATCCATACTAGCTATATATAGTTAACTAAAATATATCTTTACATACGATATATAGTTAACTAAAATATATCCATACAGACGATATAAAGTTAACTAAAATATATCTTTACAGACGATATATAGTTAACTAAAATATATCCATACAGACGATATATAGTTAACTAAAATATATCTTTACAGACGGTATATAGTTAACTAAAAGATATCCATACACACAATTTATAGTTAACTAATATATATCCATACTGGCTATATATAGTTAACTAAAATATATCCATACAGACGATATATAGTTAACTAAAATATATCCGTACAGACGATATATAGTTCACTAAAATAAATCCATACAGACGATATATAGTTAACTAATATATATCTTTACAGACGATATATAGTTAACTAAAATATATCCATACAGACGATATATAGTTAACTAAAATATATCTGTTTAGATGATATATAGTTAACTAAAATATATCTGTAAAGATGATATATAGTTAATAAAATATATCTGTACAGATGATATATAGTTAACTGAAATATATCCGTACAGACGATATATAGTTAACTCAATTATATCTGTTCAGTCGATGTATAGTTAACTTAAACATATCCGTACATATGATACATAGTTAACTAAAATATATCTGTACAGATGATATGTAGTTAACTAAATATCCGTACACACAATTTATGGTTTACTAAGAAATATCTATACTGGCGATATAAAGTTAACTAAATATCCGCACAGATGATACATAGTTAACTAAATATCCGTACACACAATTTATAATTAACTAATATATATCTATACTGGCGATATAAAGTTAACTAAATATCCGCACAGATGATACATAGTTAACTAAATATCCGTACACACAATTTATAGTTATATAACATATATCCATAATATCGATATAAAGTTAACTAAATATCCGTACACACAATTTGTAATTAACTAATATATATCCATACTAGCGATATATAGTTAACTAAATATCCGCACAGATGATACATATTTAACTAAATATCCGTACTCACAATTTATAGTTATATAACATATATCCATACTAGCGATATAAAGTTAACTAAATATCCGTACACACAAATTATAATTAACTACAGTGAAACCCTAAATAACGAATACATCGAAAGATTTAATCAAATGTCGTATTCTTCACTTCCTGATAATGGAATGTTGCAGATGTTTAATTTTTTAATTAAATGATTATATGGAACTCTTTAAAACTGTTCCCTTATATTCATAGCTATTTATTTATTTTCGCAAATACTGAAATTTACGTAATATAGTATAAAACTCATTGAAAAATTGTCAAGACGACATTTGATAAATTCTTCCGATGTAATCGTTGTTAAGGGTGTCACTGTATAAAATATCCATACTGGCGATATATAGTTGACCAAATATCCGTACAAACGTATAGTCAGTGCGCAATGTGCATGTATGTATTTAAAAATGTTAATTTAATCAAAAAATCTAAAATCCAAAAAACCTGCAGGGAAAGTTGAAGCCAGGCATCCGGACTACATCTATATAAGAAATAAATTAAAATAAACATACAGAGGTCTTATAAAACTTATTTTTTTATTTTACCTGGAGCTTTTTATAAAATCTTTTCCGTACTCTTGAAACCTAAAAACCTCTAGGTCATTTTCATCATTCAGAGAATCTATAACCTGAATATGAACTTATTTATTACAGTTTTAGAATTAAAAACTTATCCATGACATGATTTGTACCCATTTATATAAATATTAAAAACTCATCAATAAATCATGATTCGTTCTCATTTTGTCAATGTTTTAGAATTGAAAACTCATCTATATCACATGATTCGGTCTTATTTTGTCACAGCTTTAGTGTTGAAAACTTATCCACATCACATGATTTGTAGATGAAAGTTGAAACAAGCATTTATGTAAAGTTTGTTTTGCTATTTTGAGCCAACATTGACAATACTTAGTATAAAAAAATCTCTAACAACTAAATTCATATTACTAAGAATTCATAAATACCAAAAAGTCTATGCCACTAGTTGATTAATTGCGTAAATTACGACCAAAAAATATTTACGTTTTTGTAAAAAGGAATTCAATCTAAATTAAAAAAAAATATAAATAAAACCTTCCTCCATTTCAATTTCTTTCTCAAATGCGTTACCTGTATTGCTTTGTTGATATCTAGTTTAAGTTGAGGAGTTAGATTCCAAGAAAGTTTAGTAAAATTTGAACTGGAGGGATGGTAGGCTATACTAGACTTCCAGCTAGTTCCTACCCTCTATAATAATAAACTAGGATAAAGTATAGCTAGTAGGATACAATATAACTACTAACTAGTAGGATACAGTATAACTAGTAGGATGCAGCATAACTAGTAGGATACAGTATAACTAGTAGGATACAGTATAACTATAACTAGTAGGATACACAGTATAACTAGTAGGATACAGTATAACAAGTAGGAAACAGTATAACTAGTAGGATACAGTATAACAAGTAGAATACAGTATAACTAGTAGGAAACAGCTTACAGTAAAATTCCCTTTTGTGACAGCTTCTCAATGTCAGAGCAAAACTTTATTAATTTGATACAAAGGTTATATTAATTTCTAGATATTTTTGGATCCCCATCTCCAGCAATTAAAGGGACAGACTGGATAGCCTTGGTAGTTGAGCGGAGTCTGAAGTATTGGAGAGATATTTTCAGGATTTCTTTGAGACCTAGGAATAAAAATCCTAAAACAAAAAAAAATTCTCTACAATACTGCACTCTCAGCTCAACTACCATGTCTAGTTGGTCTCTCCCTTTAAACCAACCTTAATAATATCTTCAAGTATAACAACTGGAACTATTCCTTCTGATGCTGAGTGTTCATAACATACACCACATACACCGTCTCCGGTCACAACTAACAAACAATAATTAAAAGATTATTATATCAAAAAAGAATGAGGAAAAGAGGAACAGGATCATGATCAAAATAAATATTTGGATCAGGATCTGGATAAGGATCTGGATCAGGATCAGGATCTTTATCAGGATCATGATTAGGATCAGGATCATGATTAGGATCAGGATCATGATTAGGATCAGGATCAGGATTAATATTAGGATCAGGATCAGGATCAGGATCATGATTTGGATCAGGATTAGGATCAATATTAGGATCAGGATCATGATTAGGATCAGGATTAGTATTAGGATCAGGATCAAAATCAGGATCAATATTAGGATCAAGATCAGGATCAATATTAGGATCGGGATCAAGATCAGGATCAGGATCAGGATCAGGATCAGGATCAGGATCAAGATTAGGATCAGGATCAGGATCAGGATCAGGATCAGGATCAGGATCAGGATCAGGATCAGGATCAGGATCAGGATCAGGATCAGGATCAGGATCAGGATCAGGATCAGGATCAGGATCAGGATCAGGATCAGGATCAGGATCAGGATCAGGATCAGGATTAGAATTAGGATGAGGATCAGGATTAAGATACTCACCGAGTTGAAGAGTTTTATCGAACCATCTGTTTGTTGCATTATACCTTGAACCTGCCCCAGTCAACATCTGCCTGGACAAATATAAAAAATAAAATTGAAAACCAAAAACATTTTCTTTTCAACAAGTCTAAATTCTGTGCTTTTAACAAACAATCTCAAAAATTAAAATTTTTTTAAAAAATGTTTAGGTTTCTGTTTCAAAATTTATGATTTTCCTAATAATTCTGTATGAGTTTATGTATATACCTAAACATATCCTTCATACTCCTGTGTGCGTCACTTTTATTCTGAGTTTCCTCGTCTAAACAGACCAAGAAGAGACTGTTAGCAACCAGCTCCAAGTTCTTCTTATTCTCAGGGTCCTCTTCTAGCACTGCGTAGCTTGCTCCCCAGCTATCCCTGAGTGTAAACAGGGTTTTTTAAATTAATAAAAGATTTTAAAAATGTTCTTGAATCTCTTCCTGTCTCTATAAACCAGTTCTCGAATCTCTATCTATATCTATCAAAACTGATCAAATCTCTGCCTGTCTCTTAAAACCAGTTCTCAAATCTCTACCTGTTTCTGTAAAACTTTTCTCAAATCTCTACTTGTCGCTATAAACCAGTTCTCCAATCTCTGCCTGTATCTATAAACCAGTTCTCAAATTTCTACCTGTCTCTATAAAACTGTTCTCAAATCTCTTCTTGTATCTAGAAACTAGTTCTCAAATCTCTACCTGTATCTTCAAAACTGTTCTCAAACCTCTACTTGTATCTATTAAACTGTTGTGTAATATCTATCTGTATCTAGAATCCAGTTCACAAATCTCTACCTGTATCTATGAAACTGTTCTTAAATCTCTACCTGTATCTAGAAACCAGTTCTCAAATCTCTACTTGTATCTTTAAAAAAGTTCTCAAATCCCTGCATGTATAATGTATATGTAAAACTGTTCTCGAATCTTTATCTGTTTCCATAAAACTCTTTTCTAAAATCTCTCATTGTTTTTAAGAACCTATTATCAAATCTCAAATCTCTTTATAAGATTATACCAGTTCTAAAATATCTATCTATCTCTGGAAACTTGTTCTCAAATCTCTAATTGTCTCTTAGGACATGTTCCGGTTCTTAAATCTCTACATGCCTAAAAAAATCTGTTCTTGAATCTCTACCTACCTACAGAAGCCTGTTCTTGAATCTCTACCTGCTTACAAAAACCTGTTCTTGAATCTCTACCTGTCTCCTGCGCTCATGACTCCGACTCTATCCTCTAGAGCAAGTACAGCAGAGTTCTCAGAGTTCTCCCAAACGTCCATTAGACTGGAGTAGATGTCCTCCAAGCTTTTCCACTTTCCTGGAAACATTTTATTCAGAAAAACATTCAGAGATTTGACTCCTACATCATCATTAATGAAAGATCATTTTACCATCTAAGATGGATTCATGGGATGGGTTACGTTATCACGATTCACGAATTTGTTTGTTACAGAATTGTTGTAAGAATTCTTAGAAATATATCTTTTAATTGTGTATGATATTTCACACTAGTCGGACTCGTCGGACTATCGAAGGAGATAATCAATTTTGTGTACTGTCCTCGTTAATTAATTATGAAGTATATACTGTTTAAATCCTCTACCTGACTAGAGGGCAGTCCTGTACTGCAAATTAACTATAGTGTTTAAAGTTGAATATTTTATAATGTATAATGTTCCGTAGAAATTGCAAAACCTCGAAAACTAATCAAAGAAATATTAAAGAATTATAAACATTTAAACGCTGCTTAAGGTCAAAATGTTCAAATCTTTGCAAAAGTAAATTTTATACACAGATATTCATCACCATTTAACAGGAACAAAATCATGACAATCGACTACTTTTCAATTCGAAAATTTATCATTTTACATCATTGCAAATATATGAGATATTATTGATTAGAACCCGTAGTGACAACCCAAGGAGATGCGAATGCCAATTAAAAACTAATTGGATTAGGGAACGTTGGTAGTAATCTTTAATCAGTGCAGCACATACATGTTTATATATAAATGTTTATATACACAGTACAAAGTGCGTACCAGTGGTGAAAATAGAATAAATAGTGAAATAGAATTCTAAATGAAAATTTATGAATGAGTGAGAAGTTGTTGAACCGGATTTGGCTGGATCAACTGCTTCTTCTAGTTCAAAATCTCAATGATGTTATCTAATTCAATCAATTTCGTGTCTTCCTATAACTTTACTAGAAATTCTAGTTTTTTAAAATTCAAGTATCCAATTCCAATTGAACTGGAAGCTAAACCCAGTTAGACATGAAATTGAAGGTAAAACCAATTAAAATTGAACCCGAAGTTAAAATCAGTAAGAATTGAACCAGAAGTTAGAATCAGTACAAATTGAACCAGAAACCAAAATCCAGTTAGAATTGATCTGGATGCTAAAACCAGTTAAAATTGAACCAAAAGCTAAAACAAATTAGACATGAAATTGAAGTTAAAACCAATTAGAATTAAACCAGAAGTTTAAATCCGTGCAAATTGAACCAGAAGCTAAAACCAGTTAGAATTGAACTGGAAGCTAAAACTAGTTCAAATTGAACCAGAAGCTTAGACCAGTTCAAATTGAACCAGAAGTTAAAACCAGTTCAAATCGAACCAGTTAAGCTAAAACCAATTAGAATTGAACCAGAAGTTAAAACTAGTTAGAATTGAACCAGAAGCTTAGACCATTTAGAATTGAGCCAGAAGTTAAAACCAGTTCAAATTGAACCAGAATCTAAAACCAGTTCAAATTAAACCAGAAGCTAAAACCAGCTCAGATTGAACCGGAAGCTAAAATCA
Organism: Eurytemora carolleeae; assembly: GCF_000591075.1. Taxonomy (NCBI): domain Eukaryota; kingdom Metazoa; phylum Arthropoda; class Copepoda; order Calanoida; family Temoridae; genus Eurytemora; species Eurytemora carolleeae. The sequence goes on along the minus strand of NW_019396288.1, from coordinate 181,981 downwards.
GTTTAAATTGAACCAGAAGTTAAAACCAGTTAAATTCAATCAGAAGTTAAAACCAGTTAGAATTGAACCACAAGTTATAAAACCAGTTAAAAATCAGAAGTTTTACCCAGATCAAAATATCCAGAAGTTGAAACCAGATATAATTGAACCAGATATAATTGAACCGCATTCTTACATTTCCAACTTTTAACACCAAAATCTCTGAGAGTTGTTTCTTGTAAAAACCAAGAACCATCCCTTTAATCGAGTGTTGAACTAACCATTGTGTTTGACTGGAATATGATACCAAGTTCCTCTTCTCCCGACTAGAATATGCTCTTCTTCCTTCTCCTCTACCCCACTAGAGATCTGAGAGTCCTGGCTTAACCCTGGCCGACGATACGTTGTCATCAATCTAACATTTTATAAGCGTTTAAATCATTGTTTAATTTAGAAATATTTTTGAGTAATATTCGAAATGTTGTAAAAAAATTTGCAAAAAGAACGATCTTGTTTTTGTGAATTTTTTTCTAAAAACAGTAGACTAATTGATTGATTTCTTGCACTCATTTTCAAAATAATATTTCAAAATTTATACTAAAACAATTTGTAGCGTTTTTTATTTCTATTCAAGGGCTGTCGACGTTCTTTGATTTAATAAAATAAAAGTCTTTTAAGTGATGGTGATAACTCAGATAAAGGTTTGATGGCTATCGTTGTATACTGAGCATGTAATTGAGGTTCACGTGAAATCTCGCCGGCAGCCCCTTTAACTATAATGATTCAACAATTTTACCTGAAATATTGAGCCATGCACAGAGGTTGACCCTTCTCTCTTGTAGCTGCTTTATCCTGATATTTTTACATATCATTAAATATTTTTAACATTCTGTACAACTGGGACCTTATTTAGTGTAGTTGAACCGCGTAGAGGTTGTTGAACCACTTTTCTCTTCAGCTTAAAGGGACTGTAAAGGAAAAGTGAAAGGGGGTACAGGTTGAAAGCTAATCACTTTAGCTCTCGATCGCGACCAATGAAAGTTATATCTGATGTTCTTATCTTGAGAAATTGATTTACAACTTTGTCAAATTTATACGAAAATTAATATATATACAATTTTGTATTAAAGTAGTGGGTTTAAAAAGATCAAATTCAGCAAATATGCAACCAATCTGAAAACGATGATATCACAGAGAAAGCTAATTGTAACTTAGGTTTACTCCAATTCTAATTTTATATTTGTCATTTCTATTTTTTATAGATTTAATTCATAATATTATTTATACGTCCGTATTGCTTAACCAGAAATTCCACCAATGGCAGTGCAGTAAAGTGGTCACGTGATACAGGCGGAGACACGTGACCAGTATACTGCTCTGCCATTGGTGATAGTTCTGGTCACGTGATTTAAGTTTAAGATTTTCTAAATTTTACATATATGAACTTTCGTATAATTTTAACACAGTTTTATATCAATTTCTAGAGACAGGAACATCAGATAAAACTTTCATGGGTCGCGATCATGAGCTAAAGTGATTAGCTTTCAGCCTTTACCCCCTTTCATTTTTCCTTTACAGTCCCGTTAAACCGGCACATAAGAGAAGTGGTTCAACTACGTCTCGGGTGTTTTCTTTTATGCGCAAAATTTTGCAAAGCGGAAGAAGAAGAAATGTTTTTAAAAAAGGTTTATTCTAATTATTTACCTTCCTAACACTATACTAAACTTTGACCATGAGTGACAGAAAATATATGCAAACTAAAAACAAACGTGATTGATTTGACATTTTGGAAGTTTTATTTAAAGTATTTAAAGAAAAGTTTATTATTTCATAAAACAAAAAGAGTAAAATACCTGGGGTATCAGATGTTCGAACCATCCTGCTCGTCCAGGATAGAGTTTCATCGGTACTCCTGCAATACACATACATACACATGACACATATATTGTTGCAAGGTAATAAGGCAAGGAAAGTTAATTGCTGTTGCGTATTCTCTGCGTACATATTGAAACCAGTTCTCTCTTGGCGCTGTTTGTAAACAAGAATAGATGTATCAGTGTTCTTCTATTATCCTAGGAGGGTAAAATCATTTAATTTTGATAATTTTAATAATTCACATAAAAGTTTCCTATGACCAAAATATTTCATTCATTTTTTAAGTGAAAATGGATCCCATGTCAGGCTGGGCCATCCGTCTTGTGTTTACTTTACCGCCCAGAAACAGTACACTGCAGAACAAAAGATGCGTACACCTCTGAAATAATTCTTTGTGTTGTTGAGCCCGAAATTTATTACTGGGTATATCATCATGAAACTAAGTATTGGATCCTGGGTTTAGACAATTTTGCAGATACTAATGTTTTGGTTTACAAATATCTGGCTCTAACGGTATTTGTTTTTATTTAAACTATCTTTCTAATTACAAAGATATTGAGTCTTTGCCACAAACTCTGCTTTTCTAAACCCTATATCTTTGGATTCCAATGTCGTAGACCTTAGATATTTCAAACTATGAATTCTGTTAGATCAAATAATGTAAGTTTTAAATATCAAAGATTTACGACATTGGGTTTCAATCATATAAAGATTATAAATTCAGAGTTTGTGGCAAAGACTCGATTCCTTTAGTTTCATTAATGCTAAAATAAATTTAAGTAAAAAGGTTAAATAATTAAGAGTTAAATTTCTTCTGTGTCAACAATATGTTTCAGAATAATTCTAGGTTTGGAATAGATATATTTAAAGTACAGAGACATAAACGTACTGTACAGAGACATAAACGTACTGTACAGACTTTGCTAAGCAATTTTCAAAGAATTTCTAAATTTATTTTAATATTGAATTCCTGGAATGTACAAAATCAATTAACTTGATATTATTGATTTCTTTTTACCTGAAATCTAGTCTTGGGAAAACCATTCCAGGGTTCACATTGACGGGTATAGGAATTCTTATATCCATATACATATCCTGTATCATTATTATTGTTTTTATTATCTGTCTTCTATCTATATAATAAAACAAGATATTCGTATACATATATATGATGCCTATAGCCGGACTTACGGCTCGACCGATTGGGCTGAAATATTTGTGGACACTCAGGGGTGGCCGGGGAGTGTTATAGGTCATAAAAATTCCAAATATTTTTTTTTCAAAATTAAAAAAAAAATCCACGGACAACGCCGGGTTGTTCAGCTAGTTATCATTATTAATATTTTTATTATTATTATTATTATTATCATCATTAATATATTATTATTATCATTTTTTATTATTATTGTTATTATTATTATCATTATAGTATTCTGACCCGAAGCCAATATTGATACGCCCAGTTATCCAGCTCCTCTCTCTTCTGGTGTAGGTGGGCGTGTACCTTCTCCCCCACCCCTCCCTCCTTCATCCATTCCTCAACTTCTGCTTTAACTTTTTCGAGATCCGCCTCATTCAAGATTGGTCTAAATATAACATTCAAGATTGGTCTTAACATTCAGTTAACAAGACTGTCCTTTAAAAAGCCACGGTACCCTTTACACACTTTATCTGATCTATAATGTGGGAGATATCGTCGTTCTTATGCATTACATATAAATCACCTAGAAACTGACGGAACCCGGTCACTGACTGACTAAATGACCTTATATAACCTCCTGATTTGAAGCTGAATCACCCCACAATAAACTATTGATAGAGCTTTATCATTGACTAACTATTGACCTTAACTAACTTTAGTATTAGCGACTGAACCAAATTACCACTATTAACTCCCTTAGCATTATTATTGACTAACGAAATACTTCAACAGACCTCATGAAATTAGCGAACAACAAACCGCAGACTGAGCTTTGTCATTGGCTAACTGAAGACCTTAACTGACCTCATGACTGAATCAAACAACAACTAGCCAGCCAATGACTGACTTAATGTCCTGAAAAACCAGCCACTAACCTAATAACCGAACGACTAAAACGACTAACCTAATGACCAAATGGCTGCCATACGACTAACCTAATAACTCAAAAAATGCCATAATAGCCCAACGACTGGCTTAATTGACAAAAAGACTGAGTGACCAAATTGACCAATTGACTTACTTGAGGTTATCCAAATATTGGTCCATGGTCTGTTTAAGTGGAGGTAGGGGCAGCTTGGGTAAATCAACATACACCTGGGGACCTAGAAAAGAAAAATGTTACATAAATTCACAGAGCTTCGCGCTCCAACCTGAGGTTTAGTTTTGGAATCTTCTAATGAAAGGACGGAAAATGTTTTCGGGAATTTATAGTTTTAATTCTATATTTTGTGAAAACAATACATTGAAAAGGGTTTCCTAACAAAATAGAAATATATTTGCTTGCGCAACTTTCACAAATACAATATTTACATATTTCTTTTAAAACCCTATATAACCACTGAAAATATCAATTTTAATCCTATAAAAGCGGGGGGGGGGGGGGGGTCTAAAAAAGTTTTAGATTCCGATACTATGGTTTTAGCCCAGTTATTCAAGGCCAGCTAATTAAACAAAACCAAACAATGTAGGTAAAGGTTTTAAAATTAGGCAAAAAAAGGTCGAATAAATATAAAATATTTAGTTTTTAGTTTGACAAATCATAATATATTTCAATTTTCATGGCCTTTTCAAAAATGTTTGTTTTAAATCTGAAGCTTGAATGACAAAAAAGTAAGTATTTAGAAAAATTAACATCAACCGACCTTTAGGCCGTCCTGCACCCTACCCTATGCATTAGAATAACTTTAAAAATAAGTTGCAGAAATCCTTTAAATTATTATTTCTTAAAATTCAAGACATTTTAAGGTGCATAATAGTGTAAAAAATTAACGTACTTAAAATCAAGTAATTTAGAATTATTCTTTAATTACTAGAATTTACTCACTAGTTTTTAATGGATTCTGATAAAATAGTAAACTTGGAATTGATGATTAATGTTTCATCATTATTTACTTTAAAACCCTGAAAAAATGGAATATTTTATTCGTTTTTGTGGTAATTATCAAATAAAAATAAAAACTCTAAATATTTTTATTATTTCCAGATTTTATTAAACCCTACCTATGTCTTCATCTTTCTTAGGTTGTGATTTCAAACTCCTCTTCGGACTTGACCTCTGAAGGTCTTGTTTCGACCTTGAGGGTGACCTCGTGAGGTCAACCTTGGATCTGGACGGAGATTTTGTAACCTCGGTCATTGAGAGGCTCCTTTGTTTACTGTAAATATATTTAATTTCGAATGTATAGAATATAGAAAATATACAGAGTATCCCTGTATCCTTGCATCCGAGTATCCTTGTATCCCTGTATCCTTGTATTCCGGTATCCTTGTATCCCAGTATCATTGTATCCCTGTAACCTTGTATCCCTGCATCCATGTATCCTTTTATCCTTGTATCCATGTATCATTGTATCCTTGTATAATTGTATCCTTATATCCTTATATCCCTGTATCCTTGTACCCCTGTATCCCTGTATCCCTGTATCCCTGTATCCTTGTATCCTGTATTCTGAAGTATCCTTGTATCCATGTATCATTGTATACTTGTATCCCTGTATTCCTGTATCCTTGTTTCCCTGTATACCTGTATTCTTATATCTCTGTATCCTTGTATCCCTGTATCCTTGCATCCCTTTATCCCTGTATCTATTTTACCTCTGTATAACTGTATCTATTTTACCTCTGCATCCCTGTATCCCTGCGTCTATGTAGTCTGTTCCACTTATCCTCTGTATCCCCTGTATTCCTGTATCCCTGTATTCCTGTATAAATTACCTCTGTATTCTGACTTCAGCAGCTCTGTTTGTTCTAGGGGTTCTAGGAGAACTCCTGGGAGAATCACGAGGAGATCGGAGGGGAGAGGATGCCATATATGGGGGGAGGGGGGTAGGAGGAAGAGGAGGAGGGTTGGGGTAACCTGTTCCAGACATCCTGAGGCCCTTTACTGACCCTGAGACCGGTACGAGCCATGAGGAAACCAACCTCGAAGTTCTTCATCCTCAACAAAATGTGTAATCAAAACTTTCATTTTCATTTTTAAGTTTTGATCTATCACAATAAAAAATTTAAATAATTGTGAAAAGTTATCCCTGCCAGTCATGAGTTTTTAGAGAGGCCTTCAGAGCCTCTAAACCTCGAGGACTTAGAACCATGAGACCTGGGGACTGGAAGTGTAGGAAGGAGGCTGGGGAGGCTGGGGGGGGGGGCAGCCTGCAGGCAGGATGGAAGAGTGTAAATTGTGGTAGGTTGTAGGAGAAATCAAACTTAACCAATTTCAAGGATTGAAAAGAGTAAAGGACTGAGAGGGGAGGGGATGGTAAATGGAAGATGGGAAGGGGAGGGGGATGGTAACTGAAAGAGGGGAAAGGGGAGGGGGGATGGTAAATGGAAGAGGGGAAAGGGAAGGGGGTGGGGATTGAATTGAAGAGCAATGAATGGTAGAAGGGAGAGGGCTATTTTACTCACTCTTTTCGGAAATAAAGCAATGTGTCAAATTTTGGACTATGTTTATTAAGGAATTTAAAACTTTAAAGGGAGTGTTCACGAAAAATGAAAGGAGATATAGGTTTACGGAGAAAAATAAGCGCTTTTGATCGCTACTAATCTTACTTCTATCTTATGGTTGCCAGTGATAGGTATCTGGGGGTATCCAATCCAGGCTTACAGATGTTAGGGAGAATGGCAACCGGGCCTCATTCCAGTAGAAGGATTCCTGCACTCTATATTCTCAGGCCTAAGAAGAATCTTAGGCAGCTGGAATCTTGTCAACCCTCTTCTCAGTATGAATGAAGCGTGGATGGATGAATGTGCTGCCAGATTACAACCCAAGGTAGATCAATATAAACCTAGACAACACCAAACTTTCGCAATAGAAAAAATTCCGAGATTTGATCGTAACAGCCCGATCATGTCCTGGGAACTATTTACGAATGCGTCGAAAAATAATCGATGACTATTGTTTGTACTATCTGAATGATTCGTTTGGAATTAAATTGATTTGTTTACGATGCGAGTCCGATTTTTTAACTTTCTGAATTTGTATGGACACTACGTTCTTCGGTATGAGTCGTTTTTAACAATAGATAGAATTAATGTTAGTAGCAATCAAAAGGGCTTAATTTTCGCAGCAAGCCTATACCCCCTTTCATTTTTTTGCGAACACTCCCTTTAATCCTACAGTTCAATTCAAACTTTTTAACAATAACCTATCCCTCGTGTAATGTATAAAATATCTGTAAAAATTTCTAAGCAAAAATTGTAAATATTTTAGTTAAAACTATTTGACATTGTTAAAGAATGACTTACCCTATATCTTCTTATCTAAAAACCATGTATTTACATAACAAAAGCATTTCAAAGTATTCAAACATTAATTTTAATGAAATTATTAATCAAATTCAAATAATAGTATATACAATATACAAAATACATGTTCCGCTAAAAAAAAAACAAGTTTGGGAAAATTAACGAAACCCCGTTTTTTCAACGTTCATTGAGCCGACAGTGAAAACATGAACGGTGAATAAAGAAGACCGAACGGATGCTAATTAAAATTTCTTGAAAGGCATGCAAAATTATTTTTTGTAAGCTGGTTTTTGAACCTTTCGAGTGTCGACTTTTGTATTTTCTAAAAAATAGACCAAAACCCATTGATTTCATAGAAAACTCTCGAGTTAATATTGTTGAAAATTCGAGATTGCTTTCGAACGTCAACTTTATTAACGAACGGGAAAACCGCTAACTAACCTAAAACTTCAGTTCCTTCTATTTATTTTGTCCTTTCCTTAACTTTCCAACCGTTAACGAACCAATTAAAAAATTCAAACGCGCCCAGCCCTAGTTATTGGTAATTGGTTAAACACAAAGAATAAAACTTCATATACAACTGCATTTACTGTTCTTTACATATACAGGGTGTCCCAAAAAACATGGGAATTCAGTGACGAATTCGATATCGTCTTTTAATATCTTTAAAACATTTCTGTACATTTATATCTTTCAAGATGAAAAATGTCGTCTTATGCGAAATCTATCTTTATCTATGGCTATAGGTAACATATAAACATATGGATAATCATACATTTTAAGGGATTCCTCTCCTACCTTCCCTTGACCCATCACGTGTTTGATCACGTTATACAAAAAAATCATAACTAAGTTTGAACTTAGTGAAAGATTATAAAAGCTTAAATATTTCTAGGTTTCTCGTGTAATATTATATTTCATCTGCTAACATTCAATATAAAGGGATTGGTAACCTTTTCAGTTGCCTGTGATCGGCCAAATAGTTATTGATTTTAAACTAGAAATATTTTGGGGTTTCACAGAATTATCCTTTAAAACTTAATATGAGTGATGTAAATTATATTTTATCTGAAATATCTAAACAGTCCCTTTAAGCCTGCAGCCGTAATGTTGACAACATATAATATGTATTTAGATAGTGCTTCATACGTAGTACGTATCCTGTTGTACTACCGATTAATCAAGTGAACACAGGTTTTTAAGTTAAGAAAACATCTCTAGGTGAATATGTGAACATTATGGTCCCATAGAAACAGATTGCAATGAAAAGATGCTTAAGACTGTATCGACTTTCAAATGTCGCATTACCTTGGCATATTTGACTCTTACATAAAGTGGGATCCATAAAACTGTGGAATAAGATGACGAAATTTTTAAATATCAAATCAACATGAATGAATTAGATTTGAGGGTTCCATTTCAAAATAAGACTTAAAGTTCTTGTTCTAAATTATATTTTAGGGTTCCTGTTCTGAATTAGACTTGAGGTTCTTGTTCTAGATTATATTTTAGGGTTCCTGTTCTGAATTAGACTTGAGGTTCTTGTTCTAAATTATATTTTAGGGTTCCTGTTCTGAATTAGACTTGAGGTTCTTATTCTAAATTTTATATTAGGGTTCCTGTTCTAAATTAGACTTGAGGTTCTTGTTCTAAATTAGACTTGAGGTTCTTGTTCTAAATAACATGTTAGGGTTCCTGTTTTGAATCAGACTTGAGGTTCTTGTTCTTAATTTATTTAAGGGTTCCTGTTCTGAATTGTAGTTGAGGGTTCCTTTTTTATATCACATTAGAGGGTTCCTGTACTAAAATAGATTTGAGGGTTCCTGTTCTAAATTAGACTTGAGAATCTTGTTTTAAATTATATTTGAGGGTTCCTGTTCTAAATCATATTGGAGGGTTCCTGTTCTAAATCGTATTGGAGGGTTCCTGTTCTAAATCATATTGGAGGGTTACTGTTATAAATCTTGTTGGAGGGTTCCTGTTCTAAATCATATTGGAGGGTTCCTGTTCTAAATCATGTTGGAGAGTTCCTGTTCTAAATCATGTTGGAGGTTTCTGTTCTAAATCATGTTGGAGGGTTCCTGTTCTAAATCAAATTGGAGAGTTCCTGTTCTAAATCATGTTGGAGGGTTCCTGTTCTAAATCATATTGGAAGGTTCCTGTTTTAAATCATGTTGGAGGGTTCCTGTTCTAAATAATGTTGGAGGGTTCCTGTTCCAAATCATATTGGAGAGTTCCTGTTCTAAATCATGTTGGAGTGTTCCTGTTCTAAATCATGTTGGAGGGTTCCTGTTCTTAATCATGTTGGAGGGTTCCTGTTCTAAATCATATTGGAGGGTTCCTGTTCTAAATCATATTGGAGGGTTCCTGTTCTAAATCATATTGGAGGGTTCCAGTTTTTAATTCTATTTTCGGTTGAGGGTTCCTAAACTTGTTTGGCCTAAAGCATTGTTTGGTTTTTATGTAATCAGACATGAAATATGCTAATTAAAGCCATCAACTTGAAACTTCCTGTCCAAATATTTATGAAATAAACATTGGAATTAAGAGGCTCTATAGAATCGCGTATTTATTTGCGATATTCATTAAATGACTTAGAGTGTATTAAAACTGTTGTATAACGACCTACGTCTTATCAGCCTTAAACTGAGGTTTACCTTCACGATATTATATTGGCTGTAGGATATATCAAGATATATTCAATAAATATGGAAAATTCGCCAAATATCTCTCTAAACAAACTTCCTCTTACGTGCATTACACGCAGCAATTGCCACTGTTTGGACGAAATTCATTTTCGCGCAAACCGCAAGCAAATTTACGATAATGGTCGCGATTTCTTCTTTCTGTTAAACCCATAACAAACTATTCTAAATTTCGTCAATGCAGTTAGAAAAAGAAAATATTTTCCTAATCCAAATTATCCAATTCATCCATGTAACCATAAGACAGGTTTATGAATCAAAGACCGGGTTTTAGTCGGGTTTAAGCTTTTAAAATCTCATCTCTGGTATTGTAAAAAGTCTGAACGCGAATTCAAATTTTCTACGGCCCCAGAGTATCTTTCTATAAATCAAACTGCAGAAAGCAATTAATACATATTTTCAAATTAATATTCGTATATCAAAATAGTTTGTCAAAAGTTCAAATATTAAAAAAAATTAGCAATTGGTCATACTTATTTCAAAATAAAAAATTAAAAAAAACATAATGCAAAACATCCAAAATGGCTTGATCTTGGTATATAAAATGGTTCAAGAATACTGCAGAGAACAATAGCTGCGCAACCATGCAATTATTGGCGATTTCTCCTTAATGTTTGTGGGCAAAAACTGTTTAAACTGGGGGGAGGGGGGGGAGGCATCCGGTAACCCAAACCTCTTCTTTTTCATTTAGAGAGAAGGTGGGGGGCGGCGGTTATTAACCGAAAATTTGCATGAATAAAGATTTTAAGGCTGGATTTTTAATGAAAAATTTCTCTAATTCTTCTAAATTTGGGGAGGGGGGGGGGGGTGAGTAATATTTGAAAATGAACACTTACAGATCAAGTGACAAATAAATAATGACATGATTTTTCCTCACAAGCATGTTAAATCCTGTGGGCCTGAATTGCATAACAAGAATTCAATAAAAAAAAAATTTGTCACAAAAAACCAAGATTTTCATTTGTTATCCATAAAACGTTTGCAAAGTTCTCCGCTGTTTTTCTTTCTTAGTGATTTCTTTATGTGTGAACTTCTGGATAATTTAGTTTCCAACAATTGTTTTCTTGTATCTTCCATCTTCTCCAATTGTCTTGGCATTATAAAACCTAAACTATGAACATGGTCAGGCACACACAAATAATATACTTCTGTTTAAAATTCGTTAAATATTCCTTTTTAGAAGATTTTTAGTTTAGAACCGTGAATATACCACAGTACAAAATTTGTAATGGTTGATCTATTCCCCCATCCTCTCTATATAATTAATATATATTTAACAATTTACGGAAAAAATACATGGAATGGGGTAGGGACAGCCCTGTTGCGCCGAATACTTATTCAATTCGATAAAATCTTCAAAAATAATAATTAAAAGTGAGTTATAATTAATGGTCTTACCTTTGTTTTAATCTATTATGATTCAAAGAAGTGTAGCGTAGTTGTGCCCATTGAGAGATTTTGAAGGCATTAATGAAACTTTATATCAATACTTTAGGACTATTAAACCTCCTAATTTGCAGTATTTATCAGCATTGTTTTTTTTTAAGATAAAGGTCGGGAAAAAGCTGTAAATAGATTCTTTACCCTCAGAGCTGTGTACAATGGATACAGACAGATGCCGCAATACATAATTGTCTGAAGTACTGTATGTCACCATCCGATCTACATGTAATGAATTATGTAACCATGCTAGTAATATCTGATTTATCTATATTCATTTATCTATCTTATCATATTTCATGTTGACCCTTACTGGCCATTACGGTCAGTTTAATTTCACCTGTATATAAAATAAATTAGTTCAACACGATTATTCGTTTAATACGGACGTAACGTAGCCTTGAGTTTTGGCTAAGGATAGAGAACCAGTTGTTTGGCGAGAGATAGAGTCATTTAGATTCTAATTAGACTTTGAGTAGAGTTATCATTACGTTATCTCGGATCTAGATATCTTACATACACATCATTAATATCAGATCGTCAATCGGTCTAAATTACGATTTTCGGGACTAATAAGAAAATTTAAGAAAAATGAATTATTTTGAAAAATTGAATCAGGCTAATGTGAGAATTTTCTTTCGGAAAATACTAGTTTTTTCGAGTATTATGGGTTTATTTTGGCGTTAAACCTTGGAAATAATCTAATATGATATGGGAAGCTCTTTAAACCTAAACCACAGATTCCCTTTGAACACTGATCTCTTTTTTATTGCAAAGACGACGGATTACATCCCTTGTTTAGTAAAATTTGATTATGATATATAGATACGTAATATCCATGCTTATATCTGAAACTATACAATTCACTATAAGGTTGTGACTTGTATAATACTTTAAGCTTATAAAGTTTCATAACAGTTGTTGCTGAAGATATAATTTCTGGATGGTGAGTTCTCACTGAATTTAACCTATCCATAGACAAAGTATTTAATAGATGAATCACAATCTGTTTCTGCTTCGCCAAATTTCCTGGAAGCGTAAGATCCACACCCCATAAGATTTGCCTGTAAACGCACAGTAATTTTGTTAAAACACAGGAAGAAAGTCCATTTGTCAACCATTAACATTAAGACCCCCCCCCCCTCCATGTAATGTCGTCTTCAACCTAAAAGCTCCTCTCGGAGACAAGAAACCAAACCAAACAATTTCAGCCCGCTTTTCTTCTTTGTTCTCCGATAACGGAGTAAAAACGTTTATCAATTGTGAACCATTTCAAAGTTAAACAAGAATATTTTCATTTAAAGAATTAGTGACTTTCATCAACATTTAATTGTTAATCTTTTCAGAAGTTTTAATGTATAAAAAAAGCGTCTTAGGACTTTTCGACAGTTAACCCACAAATAAGCAAATAGATCGTAAGAATCTTTTCATTATAAATTTGTAAACCATTGTAATAATTATTTATCATTATTCATTTCATTTTTTTTAGGAAATAAAGAGTTTTCTGCATTATCGATTTTGATTTGAGGGTTATTCCTTGTCTATCTGTTCATCGTCAGAATCTTGTTCCTTAGCGACAACACCATTATCATCTCATTAGAAAAGGACAGGAAGTCCATAAGAATCGCATTAGCACAGGACAGGAAGTCCGTGATATTTTTATTAACATAGAGAAAGGAAGTCCATAATAATCTTACTAACACAGAAAAGGGAAATCCACAATAACTTAATTAACAAAGGGACAGAAAGTCCTTAATAACTTCATTAACACTGGGACAGAAAGTCCATAATAATCTCATTAGGACTGAACAGGAAGTACATATAATAATCTCATTAATACAGGGACAGGAAGTACATATAATAATCTCATTAATACAGGGACAGGAAATCCATGATAATTTCAATAACAAATACGAATTTTTCTGTCTAGAGTTTTCTGTCCTCAATGCTCAGTCAAAAGTTAAAAACGTGTAGCTATAAAACGCTACACTAATATATCGCTACTATCGATACTTAAATTGCTAAGGTAGTGCCCCCAAAATTTGAGTTGTCAGCCCCCTTTACAAAATGACACCACGAAAAATTTGATATTTTATATGAAACTTTTTATATCCAACTTACGGAGTTTAACAAAGCCTGTAAATTGTTTAAGTTTGAAATGATACCACAAAGAAGTTGTATTCTTAAATTCGTCCTGTAAGATACGAACTGGGTATACTGCACATCACACAACTTAGTTCGACACAAACCTTTGATAAAAGAACCCCATGTGTGCATTGATGCATTGGCAATCCAGTATAATACGTTAAAACAAGAATTTTGTGAATCATTGATGCGTTTACAATAAAATTTGAAAATTAACTAAACATTGTGGATAAGAACTTTCAGTACGCATTCCTTAAAGGGACAGACAGGCTATGTAAGGTAGTTAAACTGAGTATGCAGTGTTGCGGACAAATTCTTTAGGATTTATTTGAAACATATTAAATTTTAAAAAAAAATTTACAGTAAACTAATTTGTTGTTTAGGAACAGGTTGAGAAAATAAAAATTAACTCTTATCATCGAAAATAAGTAATCTTATTCAATTATTAGTTTCTATAATCTCTCTTTAATCACAAAGATTTTCTGCAGATATTCTGGAATTTTTATTAAAAAGACAATATTTAAAGAATTTGAAGAAATCTGCGAACAAATTCATAGAAGATAAAAAAGTTGAATGTAATGATGAAAAAGGAAATAATTAATTCTAACTTCAATTTATTGACTAATTTATTTTGAGAAATATGTTCCTAAACATCTAATTACTTTACTATAGAATTTTTACTATATTTTTCGTCGTCGTTTTTTGATAATTAAAAAACGAGATTCTGAAAACGTACTCAACCACATTCATGATTTTTAACGTCGACTTTGCGTTCAAACGCAGTAATTATACATCATAGACACGTTTTATATTTCTCAAATGAATCCTTAAGAATTTGTCCACAACCCTGCATACTAATTTAACTACCCTAAATAGCCGGTCTATCCTAAAAACCTCGGTCATTATTTTTTGCTTTGAAAAAAAACTTAAATGATCTTTTATTTTGCTAAGTCAGCTACTTATTCAAATGCAAATGATGGCGATTATTCTTCCAGTAATTATATATTTATCAAGCTTTTTTAGTAGCTCTGCAGAAATTCATTGCCATAAATTTTGAATAAATAGAAGTTTTAAAATTTTGAAAAATATTTTTTTAAGATATTAGGTAATCTTTGAACAAATTTATATTGGAGTTTAAAAATTAAAATCTTAAGAACCTGTGGAGAACAATAATAAGTTGCTATATCATTAGATGTGTAGACTGTGTAGAGAACGGAGAGTAATGCAACGCCTGATATTTTCATTGGAAACATTCAGTCAGGATGATTTACAACATAGTTTAATTAAAATGAAGCATTAAGTTTGTTTTGAAAGCCTCACTTATGTAAAATGGCGGGTTTTTGTTATTGATCTCAAATGAAAAACTTGGTTGTAAGTGAAAGAATATCTTATTTACATTTCATCCTCTATTTACATGGGAACGTTTTTATGTGGGTAGAGAGGAGATCTTTAAAGATATTTAGGATGAACTAATCATAATTAAGTCCTTCATTATTAGCAATTAAAACTTGAAATAAATGTTTTTGTTGTAACTGCTGCCTATATTCCATATTTAACAGTACAATTTAGAAAAATGTTCATCTTATTATTTTCTAAACCAAACTGCGATGAAGTCCATTTCTAACACTCAGTGTTAGATTTGGGTCAGAACCCTGCACGGGCAGCCGTAGTACATTTGAATTTCCGAGTCGGGTCAACCTTTCCTGTCCCAGTTTGAACTGTATCGCCCGGACATTGGGTAAATAAAGTAGACACTTAAACTAAACTTGGATTCCTTGAATAAAAAATCTAACATCTATATTTGCCAATTATATGTAGAATGACGCACACAGTTCCCCACGCGACGTATTTAACTTTTACACAATAAACTCACGGACAGAGGCTTGTAGGGCTCTATTTTAATTTTTAAGTTCATCTTTAACAATCTATTTATCATTAGGATTGATGCTTTTAAATCAGAAGCCTCAGTGTTTTAATCTGTTAGGATTCTGTGTTATCTAGTTTTGATAAGATTAGGGATAAAATCCTGGCTGAAACTTTTTTAAAACTAATTGAAACCAAATATTTAAGACGAAAATACACAAAGATTTACAAGATTTTTAAGATTTATAAAACTTTCATTTCAGCCAACCACTCGTGATTATACTATTCTAGGTTAGGTCAGGTTAAGGAAGNGGGGGGGGGGGAGGTCAACGGCACACTTCACGAGAATCAATTTTGCCATATCGCAAAGAGCTTCTTCCAGTGTTTTTGCTGCATAATTCCGCAAGTTACTTTAAAAGATCCTAATTGAATCTGAGAGAAAAACAAGGATATTTTCCTCATTTTTTACTCAGATAAAGATGTATAGGAGACTACAGTGAATCGGACATGCCACCATTATATTGAGGGTTACAATGATGCCAATAGAGTCCCTTTACAGGATCTGAGGCATTTTGTGAAATAAATTTTTATTGCTAGAAAAATGGAGTTAGCAACACTGATAGAAACTATTCAAGCACAATTTCAGGTTTCACTTTTGCTTTTAGTTTTTTTTCGTCAAAACCAATTTTTAAGGTTGTTATCATTTCCTGTTTAGAGTGGTTTACAGTTGGGAGTAGAATCCGTGAAAGGAGTTCTCTGCGCGAAAACTCCTACTCTACCGAACACTAGGTATGTTCTAAACCTACCTTTATTACCTCCCCCTACTCCTTTCTAATGAGCATTAAGTAGCTAGGAATGCAGATTTGTATTCAGTCTTTTTTTCTTTTAAAAATGGTTTTCTGCTGGCTGTGCGCATATTTTTAAAAGTCAGGTATTCGAGACTTTTTAGAATTGGAGCTATAGTTACGCTTTATTTAGTTACATGTACAATGTTACTGTAATATTGTTACATGAATCTTTTTTATATAAAGTAGTAATCTCTTTTTGTGTGTTTGTTTTTTGTCTGTCCGATCACAACTAATGAGCCCTTTGGCAGATTTGGCTCTAATTTTGATTAGGTAAAACTACGGGAAATTTATTAGCTTAGTTTAACAATTTTAAGTTAAGTGAGTTGACCTTTATATTGTAAGTTTAGTGTTCAGACAAAGCTATAATTGTTTAGTTTAAAGTTCAATCTAAATATATTTTTTAATCTTTTTTATTTGTTTCTGAAGCAAAGATTAATAGAGAAACCAATATTGAAAAACATTAAACCTTGATCAGGCAAAGGTTGAAAGGGAACCGTTGGGAACAGGACTTGTATGCTTCTCTAACAAAGTGAGATTTACTAGGAAACACGTGTTCAGTCCCTTTAATGTAATACATTTCTCTAGGTTGGATGGGCAGGTAGCTGTGGTGACCGGAGCAAACTCTGGGATTGGTTTAGAAACTGTTTGGGAACTCTCTAAGCGTGGGGCTAAGGTCAAAAACCATCACATTTAAAAAATGTTCCCCTTTATTTTCTTATTGTGATACACCTATAGCATTTTGATACATGTTTGGAAAGCCCATGAGGCTCTACATTCATAATCTGCAAAAAAAATTGAAAATATCTGTTGCAAAATCCGGTTATTTAGCAAATGTACAAAAAAATGCGCGAATTATGACAAATTAAACATTTTAAAACGTCCTTCACCCGGACCCTGAGCAAATTCAAATATTCGAAAATATTTTTAAAATTTGCAAAAAAAATTTATTGAAGAAAAACTTAAAACAGGCAAAATCAATTTAATAGCGACTGTGCAAAATCCTTTGCAAAATTTCCTAGAAATAATTGTGCAATCTGCTATAAAAAGAGCTATACAAATTGTGAAAACCAATGACTGGAAGTTGATCTAAATATAAGTTTAGTATAGGTAAAATAAGGGATTCAGGCAGTATGCCTGAGGACTCAAACAGTAGATGCAAAAGCCCAATTTATAACCTATTGTGATGGGCATGTTTAGGTTGGAAAAATGAAAAAAATTATTTGACCAGTCTCAGACCAATACTTTTTGAATTATGTCCAATAAACGTTTACAGGAACAGGGTTAAATGTTCATTGGACAATTTAAAATAATATCTTGAGTCCAACAGATGTCTTTACAAAGGTTAATAATTTAGGTGATTTTGGGTTGCAGAGACCAACTGAAAGGAGAGGCAGTTGCTAGGGAGCTGAGCAAGGCCGGGGGGAAGGTTAGTTCAAGTTCCAATATTTCAGGCACTGTGATCTTGCCAGACTACATTTGTTGCATAAAACGTGCTCGGTCGACACAGACTACATTTGTTGCATAAAAGGTGCTGGGTCGACACAGACTACATTTGTTGCATAAAACGTGCTGGGTCAACACTACGCTGGGTAGACAAAACTGGACAGTGAGACTGAATACATATACAGTTCTGTGTACATGCTGTACCGACTCGATCGGATCATACAACTTTTATAGAGGGAAAGTCAGGATTACATGATGGTTACCCACAAAGGATTTAGTCTAATGGCTGTAGGCTTAAAATGATTTACAATTGCTGTTGATGAAGCTCCAAACAAAGCTTGCAGAAATTCCATTCAGTCGTCCCTGAAGTCTCATCCTTTGTGGGTAACCCTGTATAATATCTACAGAATGTTCTAATAAACATGGGAATTGTATGACTTCAAGAACTTCTTTGTTAAGAATAATACCTAAGTTTACAACTCATTATAGAGTTACGTCTGCTGCAGTATATTTAATTATCTCAAAGATAAGCAAAACTCTAATATTTCTGCAAGATAACTAGAAACAGATTTTTTTTCATTTTAATGAAGTACAACTGTTTACGATTAAAAAATAACCAAAACAGATTCTAAACTCTAGCCTCCCTATACCAAATCCGAAACTATTTACAATTTTAAAATCGTCATTCAATTCTTATGTTTGTTGGTACACCCTGTATCTATCTGCCAGGCGGTGTTCCTGAAGCTAGATCTTGCCTCCTTCAAGTCTGTTGAAGAGTTCTGTTCAACAATTATCAAGGAAACGGAACTATTCATTTTTATTTAAACTAGGATTTTAGGCCGCTTCGCGCTTATTCCCCATTTTAACTTTTAATTGTTGCTCTATCTGTGAGCATCGTACAGTAAAAAACAATAACAAAAAAGTCCGTGGATTTTCAAATATTTTTTCGCGCATTTTTTAAATTTCACAAAAAATCAAAAGCTTTCGGGCACCATTTTTGTAATTTTGAGTATTCATAAACCTTGCCTAGCCCATGGGGTCTTGCGAGGTACACACACAATTAGGGTCCGATTGGTTCAGTCGTTTTCACGTTTTATAGATGCAAACAGACAGACAAGAAAATATATTTTTAAAAGTAATCTTTAAAACAGTGTTTCGTTTTATGATCAAATAGTTCTTCTCATGTCTGCACGATGAGACAATGTAAAAAATCAAAAAAATCCGATATTCAAATGTATTTTTATAGTCTGGATCAACAATCCGATATTTAAATGTATTTATATAGTCTGGATCAACAATCCGATATTCAAATGTATTTATATATTCTGGATCAACAATCCGATATTCAAATGTATTTATAGTCTGGATCAACAAGTTAAAACAAGCATTTTTTGGGTCTCACTGTTTGGCATTATTCTGAAGAAAAAAATATCAAAATGGTACATTTGGGACTTTAAAAATTAATTTCACTCTCTAAAAATATCAATATAGTGTCCTTAACTTAAGTTCCCAATAACTTATGGCTATATCAAATCTAGCGTAAAATATAAATCTAATTAAATGTACAGTGCTAATTGCCGCTTAGCAGGAAATTTAGCTGACAGGTTTGACTTGATTCATTCATTCGAATGTCAGTATTTGGGATTTTATTTAAAACCGGATTCATGTCTCACATTGTCACTGTCTCGTACTATAAGCTACCTAGAGGCTAGAGATCGTGATGTGCCTTCAGTTGGTTTGTTTTTGGATGTTTTTTGGATAGTTTTTGGATGGTTTTTGGATAGGTTTGGATAGTTTTTGGATAGTTTTTGGATAGTTTTTACATTGTTTTTGGATGGTTTTTGGATAGTTTTTGGATAGTTTTGGATAGTTTTTGGATAGTTTTTGAATAGTTTTTGGATAATTTTTGGATACTTTTTGGATGGTTTGTAAAGTTTAATGAAAGCGGAACATAATACTGTTTTAAAATCTTGAAAGTTCATCAAGTTTGTTTTCATTCGATCTTGATCAAATAAACCGAATTTACATCTAGAGTGATTATCAAGGATAATTTTCTCAATTGGTTTGGGCACCCAACCTGTCTATTGGAGTAAACATTGCTGGTCAAAGTCCATTTCCCCACTTTTTTCATTGAAAAGGATTCGAGTCTTCTAATCGCATATCTTTGCAACAAAATGTCGTAGAATTTTTTAACTGCCAAACTATGAATTATGTTACATCAAATAGTCTAAGTTCAAAATAGTATAGGTTTACACCGCCTAGTTGCAAAGATATAGGGCTTAGAAAATTTTATTTGGGGCAAAGATTCTATTCCTTTCGTTTAAACTTATAGTTTATAAAAAACGTATTTATCCGTAACCATTATGTTGTGTTTGATGCAAGGTAGATCGTACAGAATGAATAATTTACTGTTAAAAGGGCGAACCCTCCATTGATATACTAGTAAACAATGCTGGTGTCTTTACTACTGAGAAAACTTTAACAGAAGATGGATACGAACTCCAGTTTCAGGTTGATTATTATTATTATTATTATTATTATTATTATTATTATTATTATTATTATTATTCTTCCTAGTAATATATCATCATCATCATCATCATCATCATCATCATTATTATTATTATTATTATTATTATTATTATTTTTACTATTATCATCATCATTATATTATTAGTTTCAGTATTATCATAAATTTTACTATCATCATTATTTTCACTATCATTATTTTTACTATCGTCATTATTTTAGGTCAACCATCTGAGTCACTTCCTGCTGACAAACCTTCTATTGGATAAAATTAAGGAATATTTATCAATGTTATCAACTTTATCAAAAAAAAAACTACATTAGTTTCCTTAAAGGGAGGGAGAATTCAACAACCAACCCCACTAGTTTTCATTATTAAAAATTCTAGATTTTAAGATAAAAATATGTTCATAACTTTCTCAATGAACCTTTAACTTCAAAAACATTTGTTTTGCGTTTTTTCTATATGAAAACTTTTTTTCCTAAGATTGGATTGCACCACCTCCGTACTAGGATAAAGTTTGATAAATATTTGATAAACAAAACAACGTCAGGCTCAGGATGGGGGCAGAATCATCAATGTTTCCAGTGTAGCACATTGGTAAATATATCAAACTTTTGCCTTGTCTGTGCACTTGCATGGTTTCTGTTTTAACTCACATATAAACACCTGCACCCTTTGGCCCTCCAGCTATTATGCGGGACCTGACGTGTCGCCTAAGGATGATTTGTGGTCGCCGGAAGACTTACAATTTAAAAACCATATATAAAGAAAAACACAGAAAAATCTCCGATATTAGTTTTAAAATATACGAATCTAAAAAGCTACTTTATAAAGTTTAATTTCAAGAATTGTGCAGATTATTCACGTAGAATTTTTTTAAAAATGTTTTAGTTAACTTTGTTCAGAAACATAATAGAAATTAAGAAGGCCGCCGCGCCGTTCCACAGATTTGGCCGCCGTGCCACAGATTTTACCGCCGTGCCACAGGTATGGCCGCTGTCTGGTGGTTTGGTCGCCAGGCCACAGATTTGGCTGCCAGGCCACATATTTGGCTGCTGTGCCACAGATTTGGCTGCCGTGCCGCAGGTTTGGCTGTTGTGCCGCAGGTTTGGCTGCTGTGCCACAGATTTGACTGTTGAGCAAAGGATTTGGCTGGTGCCTTAGATTTGGCAGCGTTGCAAAACGCTAAGGAGATAAACGGAATTTGTATTGGACCATCCTGTGAATGTGATTTCTTTGAATACAATTCTATATTTTAATAATTTAGGCTGTCTATTGGCATCCCAACTGACGTTAACTGGGAAATGGTTAGGTAGGTAAACATGTAATATTAATTGCTAAATTCTAACGATATAGAACAATAGAATAAACTATAGAGGACTTTTTTGGATCAAAAATTTCAATGAAAGAAAGATTCTGAGACTTTTGAAATCCCTAATCAAGTACAATATTGGATGTTACCATGATACTGTGTAATAATTTAGGTACAACGGTATCCTTGCTTACTCCAATACAAAGCTTGCCAACGTGCTATTCTCAACTGAGCTGGCTAAACGATTAAAAGGTAAAGAATTGTAGAAAAATAAAAGTAAAATTGGAATAAAACAAATCGTATTAAAAAATATAATTTATAAAAGAAAGTAAATGGAGGGTATGTGTGTTACTTTAATAAGGTATTTAGAATTTTTAATTGATTTTTTCATGATATTAAAGAAATATTTAGGAATTTAGAGTTCTGAATTGATAAAATTGGCGTTATCTTCCAGCGTTTACAAACCATCATTTATAATATAATGTTACCATGTAATAAGCCTAGTATAGAAAAACAGACTGGGGTTAATATGCACTTAATCCCAAGGTTGTAATGCATTACAACCTTGCTCAATCCTATGTATACATGTTCCACTGTATATGCTCTACTGCACATACTATGCTGTACATACTACACTGTACATACTCTATTTTACACAAATTATTTACATACTAATGTACATTGTACATTCTCGATTCTGTAATACAGGATCCCCTGTAAGTGTGTACAGCCTGCACCCTGGCGGTGTATCTACGAACTTGGGCAAAAATATTCCTCAAATTCTTCCTGAGCAAGTAACCTCGGCTCTAGCCGCAGCCTTCTCCTGGGTCGCTAAGGTAACAATCACTGAAAAGTTTAGTTCTCCTTCTATTCATATTTTAAAATTTGGGAATGTTATTCTTTCTGTTCATTTTCAAGTCCAAATTTTGATAGGATTATTGCGTCAGTCTCAATTGCCAAATGATTGATTTTCTACAGAGCATGCCATATCATATTGGATTATCCCCAAGCTTTAACGCCAAAACACACATAATACTCGAAAAACCTTGTATTTTCTGCAAGAAATGATTTTTTTCCTGATTATTCCCTTAAATATCTTTTAAGACACCCTGTTGTTTAAATTAAACATTAAATTACATACAATATTGTTAAAACAAATTCAAACTATGAAGATGATCCTCAATGAAGCTTATGTGCACAGTTGACCGCGTACTTGTACTATTCTCAAGACATGGGATCTTTTTCCCGTCGATCAATCTGCAGTCAGCATTCCTCCCTCTCCTCCTCCCCCTCCCCTCCTTCTCCGCCTACTGGGGAGGGTAGCGTCAGTTAGGATGGATTCGTCTAGACGTGAACAACTCCGGCTTAAAGGGATGACCTAACTCCTTCATGAAGCCACAGATATCTATTCTTTCAGCTAATGTCTAGGCCAACAGTGTTAGAGTACAAAGCAATCACGTATCGTGCAACCTAGGAGGCGATACTTCTCACCACCAATCATACAAAGCTGCTATCTCACCGAGACTGAGGCCTAGATTGGAGCGAACCTGCTGTCAAGATGCTGCTAACCTTCATGCTGTCAATATGAAGCTCCAGCTGTTCTCTATTCTTCATGATCATGATAACCACAATAATCAATAGTACATTTTATTTTCCAACCTCTTATCTTGATGCCTCTATAGAAAACTATTTTTCAAACTTTTATATTTTAAATTCAATAAAGTTATCGAATAGCCGTTATTTCTTTTATTTAGCTGACTTTTATGTCAAAAAGTATATTTGTATTCATATATGATATTTTTGTTTTCAATCCTCTTTTCTTTTAATAATATTATTATATAAAATTATCATAAATTGTGAAACAGAGAAAAAAATTCAGTTTTCTACTGAAATCTATGTTTTTAAAGACCGAAGAACGTAGCGTCCATAAAAATTCTGAAAGTTGCAATATTCAACTCGGATCGTAAAAAAATCTATTTGATTCCAAACAAATAATTCATATATTATATAGAACCAATAATCATTGGTAATTTTTCGACGCATTCATAGTTGACATCTCATGCTATTTTTTTTTTATATCTGATAGTTACTTTTGAAAACATTTATTCCTGTTTCTAGGATTTTTGATATTGAAGACGACATTTTCAAATTTTCCAGAAATGTTCGAAAATCCAGTGCCAGCGAAATATTTTTTTAAAAAACAGAATCAAAAATATTATGAGATAAAACTATATACGAATACGTCGAAAAATAATCGATGACTATTGTTTGTAATATCTGAATGATTTGTTTGGAATTAAACTGATTTTTTTTCCGACCCGCGTTGAATTTTGCAACTTTCTGAATTTCTATGTACGCTACGTAATTTAGCATGAGTCGTTTTTAACAATTTTCTCCTTATAGACACAACAGATAGAAGAAAGATTAGTATCGATCAAAAACGCTTATTTTTCGCCGCCCTTTCATTTTTCACGAACACTCCCTTTAAATCTAGGATTTGGGATAGATATTTCACAAAAAAAATAGCAGATTGGTGTTTAATGATACATTGCAACCTTGGCATTTAATGCTTTTCAATACTGAAGAAAATGGAATCCTTTTAAAGTTTAAAATGATGTTTCGTGAAGAATTTGATTAATTCTGATGAAATCATTTGAGAAACTGATTAAGGTTTCAACACCAGAAATCAATTCTTTCATTTTATTTTTCTTTCCAAAAGTCCAGATCATTGCTTAAACTAAAATAATTCCAATGGTTAAAGATTGGTAACGTAGTTTTAGATGATTCTCCCCCTTTAAATAGTTCTATAAAACGAATAAAACGAATTCTTTCAAATGGAGTATCAATAACAGAGATTGTTTGTCCTTAAAACTGAAAGAGTTGAGAGCTTACAAACTTGGTTCTAACATTGTGCAAACGAGCAAAAAATTAGCCTAAACTTGTCTCGTTCTATTTCAGAATAAAAAACTAACCAGAAGGAGAAGGTCAATTTCAATTGACATTACTGTCACAGCTTTGTGACTCCGTTGCTCCTCTAGTTCTTAATTTTACGCACATGTGCAGTGTAAGAAAAGCTAATTGTTTCGGTTACATATTATAAATTCAAAACAATTTTGTTCTTTTCAATATCTCTTCAATAACAGAAGTTATGATCAAAAACATATATGTTGTCAATCTTACTTGCATTTTACTTTAGTTTGACGTGGTCTCGTTCTATTTCAGAATAAAAAATCGCGGAGTTGTTATGTACCACTTTTAATCAAATAGGCAGTTTAAAGTACTTTTTGATTAAATGATCACTTTCACTTTCAATCATTTAATAAGAAATTATTTGTAGACTCCTGAGCAAGGTGCCCAAACCTCCTTGTACTGCTGCCTTACTCCCAACCTACCTAACGGATATTACGATGTAAGTTTTAAATGTGTTTAGATTTACAGTTACAAAGCAAAAAAAAATTAGAAGTTTAAACCATTCTTTACAATTGTAAATTTAAATTTTTTAATCAGATTTTTACGTTTAATAACTATTTATAACACTGTTATTTTGGTTCGCAGTGTTATAAAGTTTTTGGACTGAAATTTTCTCTTTATCGTGAAGGTTCAAGTCTTTTAGATTTAATTTTGTCCATAGCGTTAGCGAGGAACAAAACATAATCTATAAAAGCGAGAACCTTCGAGATATAGAGAAAATGTAAGTCAAAAACTTTATAGCACGTCGTGCCAAAATTATAGTGTTTTAGGTAATTTTTTGAAACATTTGTATACTTGTCTTATTTCAATGGTTATGTCTATAGATCAAATAAGCTTTGAAACAAAGCAGAAGTCAAAAAATAAAGTTGATTTCAATTTAATTTTCATTTCAATTGAAAAAAAATTATTTTGGAAATATTTTTTTTTTGAGAAAATCCGGGAACCAATCAAAACTTTATAGCACACGTGCTATAGTGTACAGCTAATTTAACGATGAAGTGAGTAAGAATGATAACGTACACAATAGTTTCATAAAGTATACAAGTCTAACACGTCGTAGGTGACAAAATACAATATTTCGTCAGAAAACTCTTTAGGTCTCATTGCAACCCCCCCCCCCCCCCGTCCCCCTCTAGGTGTGCATCTAGAGATCCTAACTGATTTAAACTGCCATGCAAAGTGGTTTAAATCTGTTTAAAATACATTTTTACTCAACCAATTTGACAAGACAATTTATTTCATTAACAAGATGTCCCAATTAGCAAGACGTTCAAATTATAAAGAAGTCTATTTTAACCAGAAGTCCCGGTAAACAAAAAGTTCAAATAAACAATAACTCAAATTAAACAAGACGTCCATATTAACAAAGGCCTAATATAAGTGGGAGGGAATCGAAAAATGTGTGTGGTTTTCAAATTTTTAGCCGCCCCTTCTTTGCTCTTTTTGAAGTTATCAATATCGAAATTATTAATACATTTTCATACATTTGTACACATTTTATACATTTTTAAATAGTTCAAGCGAAAAAAGTTCAAATTCAACAAAAAGTAGTAATAATAGTATAGTATATGAATAAAAATCAATAACGCAATGCACTGAGTTTCTCAAATATTCCACGAGTCGGTTTTTCTTACAATATATTTATATACAAAAGATACAAACTTTAAATCGAACGATACTAATACAAACTGAATGTTATGAATCTAATCGGTTCTATCAAACAGGAGACATTTTACATTTTCATTTTCATCGTTTCACTTATACAAACTAAATAATGTTAATCAAATCAGTTTCATCAAATAGGGGAATTCTTCAAGGGAACCTTAATTCAAGGGAGCTGAATCACAACTGCCTGTCCCCCTTCGATTTCGCTCCATCCTAGGATCGCATTTAACCCTAGCTACCACGGGGTTGTTCCGNAATATGCGACGAGGCTGGAATTGATATGTTTAGAATATGCGACGAGGCTGGAATTGATATGTTTAGAATATGCGACGAGGCTGGAATTGATATGTTTAGAATATGCGACGAGGCTGGAATTGATATGTTTAGAATATGCGACGAGGCTGGAATTGATATGTTTAGAATATGCGACGAGGCTGGAATTGATATGTTTAGAATATGCGACGAGGCTGGAATTGATATGTTTAGAATATGCGACGAGGCTGGAATTGATATGTTTAGAATATGCGACGAGGCTGGAATTGATATGTTTAGAATATGCGACGAGGCTGGAATTGATATGTTTAGAATATGCGACGAGGCTGGAATTGATATGTTTAGAATATGCGACGAGGCTTGAATTGATATGTTTAGAATGTGCAACGAGGGTGAATTGATATGTTTAGAATATGCGACGAGACTTGAATGGATATGTTTAGAATATACGACGAGGCTTGAATTGATATGTTTAGAATATGCGACGAGGCTTGAATTGATATGTTTAGAATATACGACGAGGCTTGAATTGATATGTTTAGAATATGCGACGAGGCTGGATGAGCCCCCTGGGTGAAAACCTCGATATGTCAAACACACTCTGGAAGCTGAGTGAGGACCTTGCAGGCTTTAAAACTAAAATTTAAACTTCTTGAGACATGCAATTTTATTTGATATATGAAAATGTAATTTCACATAAATAAAAATTTCTGGAAAAGATCAGAAACGTTAAATAATCTGTTGCAGTGCTTTATAAACTCTAAAGTATGTTTACTTTATTAAAAAAAATTGTACTTCCCCAATAAATCACTGCATTCTTTTTAGAAAGCCTTATGTATTCTTTTTTAAAATAAATTTTATAACTTTTCTTTTACATCTTTTACACACCCATGTTTAAAAAAGCCTATTGTTAAAATTAAAGAGAAAAAATCTGTTAAACACTTTCTTTGAAAAAAAACGGTCCTGTACTCTCTGTTAAACAATTTTCTGAGTCTTCTTTCATCAACTTCCTATAATATTTCTGCAAAAGCCATTATAGTGTTCAATATTAAATAAAAATTTATAATTTTGTTTCATCACTTTTTTATTCAATATATTGTATTAATAACAAAGTGTTTATATAATATATATATATTCATATTTTTATGATGGAAAACACGGATAAAAAAAGCAAAAGTCACAGGTTCGGTAAAGCAAATATTTGATAAACAAGCCAAGGAATAAAAATCTAAATGATAATTATTCATTAGTTTGTTGTGCATTTATACGATGATCATCTTGTATACATTCATACCATACACAGGAGAAAACGAGAAAAGGAAAAATGAAAGAAGGAGAAAACAAAGAAAAGGAAAAATGAAGGAAGGAGAAATGAAGGAGGGAGAAAAAGTGAAGGAAAGAGTGGGAAGGAGATATAATGAAGGAGAAGTAAGAACAAGAAAGAATTTGTGATTGATTGAGAAGGAAGAAAGGCGCAAAGGGGGGGGGGGAAGGGAAGAAGGAAGGAAAATTTGAAAAAAAGGAAAAAATCAATGAAAACTTTTGCAGAATCAAACAAAGAAATTTGGTCCGAGTTCCTTGTTTTTCATCTAACATTAGTTCCTCACTGTATAAATATGTTTAAGGACTTAAATTTGCCCCCCTCGACTCCCCTAAACCCTTTATTATAAAGGTATAACAATAGTCTCATATTCAAGAAAGAAAAAAACTCAATAAAACAATAAAAAGAATAAACAAAGAGAAATTACAAGATATCTCTAATAAAGCATTTGAAGAAAACCTGGCCAGTAATCTATTTATATCTATGAATAAGCTGAAATATTTTCAATAAGTTTAACTGCAAATTTTATATTGAGGCGTTACTGATAATTTAAAAATAAATTGTGAAAACAATGTTATGCAACCTTTTTTGGTCCTTGTACGGTATACATAATCATTGAAAAAGTGTACACTATACACTGTACAGTTGGTACAGGAGGGGTGGAGTAAACACTGTACAATTTGAGGAAAGCTGGCAGACTGTACAGATTTGGGCTGTGTACACTGCAAAAGTTGGAGATGTACAGTGTACATCTATATGTGGGAGTACATACTGTGCAGTGTACAGGTGGGGAGGGGCTTGAAAACTGTACAGTGTATACAGGCCGGTTTACATATTCTAAATTGAAATTGTGCGAAATATCTGCAGAGAACTGTGAGTTCTGTAAAATGTACATAAATTACATGAAAATAATCCGCAAAGTTTATCGTGTACATAAAAGTAATGCAGCTCACTATTACTATGTGACGGCCCCAACTTCTCTACTCATGATAAGACAAGGCACACTCAGGAAATCTGGATATCTCCAGCTAACTGTAAAACTGCTCCGATGAACCCCGAGAGCAGGAATGAAAAATTGTAAAACCAGGATCAAATTTAAATATTATATTCCTGGCTGTTATAGAGTAGAAATTCTAGCATAACATATCCATCTAGTATACAGATTTAAATGTTTAAGAATTAACAGATGGACAGCTAGACAGCTAGATAGCTGGATAGCTGGATATCTAGACAGCTATGACAGTTAAGCATATCTAATAAAGGATTAAATATATGAGTATGGACCGTCTGTGAGTGCACTACAGAGCAATAGTCAGGATGAATCGGATTTTTTCCCTCCCCCAGGTGGATGAACAGAACCAACACCAGCCCCGCCAGCAGGGTGTCCGGCTCCACCCACAGGATGTCCAGGACCACCAACAGGGTGTCCAGGACCACCAATAGGATGTCCAGGACCACCAACAGGATGTCCAGGACCACCTACAGGGTGTCCAGGTCCACCTACAGGATACCCTCGACCCTTTCTATCGCCCATCTTACCTAAATATTTTAGAAATTTAAGGAAAATATTAATTTAATGTTTTATGGCAAAGCTCTCTTTATTAAAGCATCTATCAGACCTTAGAATATTAAATGCGTGGAAAACAATTTGTGTATGTAAATTAACAGCTTTCTCAGTATTCGTTTGAGCAAAATCATAAATTAAGAAAGAAAAAAGCTTGGATTGGCCTGATATTAAATAAACACAAAACAGCCTCGGAAGGAAATATCGAAAACCGTTTTATCCAAGGCAAACATTGATGAAAAATATATTAATAATGTACACTGTACAGTTTCATAAATATTTTTGATTAGACGGAACTTGTATTAATTGGTAGAACTAATGTTTTCCTCTTTCAGTGGTCAAAACTTAAAACTTAAAAGTAAATTTAATATTACATTTAAAAATTATTTTTTAGCATTGGCTACCTGCACCGCCGTTTGCTTTGATAAAGTAATTGAGTCTTTGTCACAAATTCTGATTTTCTAATTAAATATCTTTGCAACTCAATATCGGAGACCTTACATATTTTAAACTATGAATTCTAGAAGATGAAAAAAGGTGTAAAAAATCAAAAAAACTAATATTTGTGTCGGTGTTATCTATTTTTGTTTAAAGCGGTATCTTTATTTTAAAATGCTTTAAGGTAAAAGATGAGTTTTCAGTTAGATTCAAATATTATTACATAGCAAAAGCATGTTTAAACCATGAGAAATATTGTTTAAAGCTAAATACATTTATTTTTCTGTGGCTACTGTTATTTTGTAAGCGAATTTAGAATAAATAAGTAGTTTAATTTTTCAAATAGTTTTAAAATTAAAATTTGCTTTTATTGTGATACTAAATAAGTTAAGTAAGCTCCCAGCTCCACTCCCTACTATTATCAATAAATAATTTAAGCAGTATTATTTTGACCGTACTAGCTCTGTTTATGAAGTCTTACCAATGCTTTCTAGTCAATATATGTAAAGCAGGGATTAACGTATCCCAACTCAACGCCTGATTTAATTTAACTATCTAAATTATCTAACATTTTCAATAAAATTCTAAAATTTTTTATTCCAGATGACTCTCAATTTATAGAGTGGCATGTATGATTCACAACGGTACCCTTAAAAGCTTTATATGATCAAGAATGAAAACGAAATCTCACATTTTCGATATAAATAGAAAATGAAATTGATTAATACAAACTGATAAATAAATGATAAGCAATGTGATAACTTAAAAGATCATTTTCATTGACAATATATCAAATATAACAATATTTTTATAATTTTTTTTCCGAAATAACAATCTTAGGATGAAGAATTAAATTACCAATAAAAAGTCAAATCGTGTAATAATGATTATAATGAAAATAATAATAATAATAAACCTACCGTCCCCCCAGTCCGGTCTATATTCCATCCCTGGATCAAACTGCATCAAAACAAACACCTAAATTATGTACATTCTACAGTACAGCAGTTGTACAGACAGGGTTACACAGTACAGTCCTCGGTCTGCTGTACTGTACTGTCTTGTGTTTGGTGCTGATTGTTTTGTGCAAAACTCTGCTGATGTTTGCAAAATTTCTTGCAAGCGTTTAAAGGTTGTTTAATGATGTAGAAATATGGCCGGCCTGAAGGAAAATATAGTTATGTGCAGAATATCAAATATTATCAATATAATCGGGTGGTTGTCATAGAACACCTTGTAATCATGGATAATATAGGCAGTGAGCGTAGCTGAAATCAATGTACATAACTGACCTAAATATACCAGTACATCGGAGAAAAAACTTTTCTACAAAATTTTGTTGAAGTTGATTCAAGAAAACAAAGATGTTCTTGTATTCTGCAATGTTATATTGGAGAATGGAATGTATTCAGAGAATTAAAGTTAAGTTAAATGTTTTGGAACTGGTTAAAAATATTTATATCAACTGAATAAAGAGAAAAAAAAATCGAACTAGCAAAACTCAAACTTTGAAAGTCAAAATGAAGAAATTATCGACATTTTCCATTTACCGTTAAGAATTTAAATATTGCTCTAATCGGGTTTTTCAAACATATATTTTTTTTAATGAATATTGGAGCGTTTTGTTCCTGAGAGTATTTTAATGTCCTTTAGTGTACATAAACCAGCTGATGTCCTGTAGCTGGGGTTTATGGTGTACAATAGGTGATAAACAGTGTACACTGTAGTATGCACAGTGCAGGATTAGTAATCATTTTATCATGTTTTAAATTCATGTTTTTTTTCAGTTCAACTATCAGAGATTTATACTTTTCAAGTTTCATGATTTGATAACTAGTCATAATTTTATATTTTTAACAATTTCTTTAAAAAATGTTTGTTTTCTTCAAGTTTTAAGCAAATCTCAAGAGTTGAAGCGAATGTTTATCTATTTAAATATAAATTTTCAACTTGTCTGTTTGCTATTCGGTATTTTACTAGAGAATAAAGAATCGTCTGTAGTCAAGTGACAGATTTGAGTCTCTACCACAACACTGATTTTCGTATCCCTATATCATTGCAACCCAATGTCGTAGACCCTGGATATGTCAAATTATGAATTCCCAATTTAAGTTTGAAATATAAAAGGTTTACACCATCAGGTTGCAAAGATATAGAGTTTAGTAAATTTGAGTTTGCGGCTAACACTCAATTGCTTATTCCAAATTATTTTATTCCAAGAAATAATTGAAAGGAAATGTTAAGATATTTGAATAAAAGGGTGAAATATGTATCGGAGAAAATCCGTGTAATCACAAATTATACTTCTATTGTATGGGTTAGGACTGCTCTAAACCTCTGAAAGAATTCTGGATTACCTCGACACCTGTTTTTTCTCAATTATCTGATCATTTCCTTTAATTGGTGCGGAAAAAGGGAGTGTTCGCGAAAATGAAAATAGCTAGAGGATAACCCATTCTTGATTAGGGATCGGACGGTACAGTATTTATATTTCTGTCTGATGTTTCTGTAAAGAGAATTTGATAATTGTACCTACATCACAGACCCAAAAAATCAGCTGTTTCCAACTAATGGAACTGGTGAAACCGGTTTCTCCATAGAAATGGTTGATTTTGGGCTAACTGCTTATGTTGTAACTCAAGGGGTTTTAATCACTTGACAGAGACATCAAATAGAAAAAATTCCCATTTTATTCATGATTTCAAATTTGTTTCTCCCTCCTGGAGCTGTAAGCAAACCCTTCGTTAAGGATAAAAATGAACGCAAATAATTGTCTAGAAAAAGTGGACGCGAAGCGTCCACATTTTTCAGTATATTTAAAAATATCGATATGAGATGAAAGCCAAACAAAAAACACAGGTACACATGTATATATACCTTGGTTTAATATTATGTTAGATACTAGCTTACTTTAGTAAGATCTATCTACACCGAGGAGGATTGGTTCCTCCTCGCCCAATCAATTAAAACAAAAACCTAAGAATACAAGGGAGGTTTCACACGTGTACCGTTTAAACCATAGTTTCACTGAAACTAAATCTGCTCTGTTTCCTTTCAAAGGGTTGGAGCACATAGACCTGAGAAGTAAACAGTCAATTCTCATCATAGTTTGAAATATCTAAGGTCTACGGCATTGGATTACAAAGATAGAGAGATTAGAAAATCATAGTTTGTGACAAAGACTCAATTCCTTTGAATCAGATTTCTGCCATGAAAATTTAAATCTGAAAATTTTCTATTTCTCAGATAAAACAAATGATATCTTAATAATTTTTGCCCAGAAAAGGGTTTAATGGGAACCGTTGCCAATAGGACTTTTAACTTTTTAAATGAGGGATCTCTAGGACAGAATTCTGTCTGTAAAGGTAAGATTGTAAAATGGTTTTGATTCTGGTTGAAAAGGAATTAATTGAAGAATAGATTTTGGGAAGAAAAAAAAGTCAGATCATTAAAGTCTCAGTTTTACCCATTTTAGAACGTATCAATAAAAAAAGAAAATTTTTCAAAATCGCACATCGATGTCCTTTAAAGATTCTATTGTCTCCTTTGTGTATTTATATTTATGAATATATATATATGATTTGTTATTAAATGTTAACACCGCATGCTGGTTTTGTTAAGTATTTTCAAATGTTTTACCAAAATTTAAAAATGTTGAAATGAATGTTATGACTTCAATCGGAAAACCAGGTTCATGCCTGTATCATCATTATGAATGTTTTTTCAAACCCAACCAGTTTCATGCATAAATATCTTTGTCATATGTATGATAGTTTTGGAGGAAGAAAAATGTACTTCTCTGAAAAGTGAAAAAATAAATTCAAATTGAGCAATCTTTCCTTTCTAAATTCTCAAGTAAACCTTAATGATTGTTGGTCTTTTTTCTTCTGAAAAAAAACTTTTTAAAACTTTTGATTTTGTTTTTAGATATTCTTCATAATTTACCATGAAGACAATAAAATTAGTCTTTAAAATTATTTTAAGATTCGAGACTTTTTTTTCATTTCTTTGTTTGATCCTTGACCCTTGACCCTTGACCTCAAATTGCTGCGTGACCTGAAAATACTTTGAAAGACCCTCACCTTGTCCTTGACCTTGTCCTTTACCTTGTCCTTGACCTTGTCCTAAATTGCTGCGTGACCTGAAAATACTTTGAAAGACCCTCACCTTGTCCTTGACCTTGTCCTTTACCTTGTCCTTGACCTTGTCCTTGACCTTGTCCTTGAACTTGTCCTTGACCTTGTCCTTGACCTTGTCCTTGACCTTGTCCCTGACCTTGTCCTTGACCTTGTCCTTGACCTTGTCCTCAACCCTGAATTAAAGAATCTCCAGTAAAAACTAACTCTATGTCTATAATTTACCTGATCAGAGGGAAGTAGATTAAAATCTGTCGGAGGGTTTGTGATCACGTAACGTTTAGAAGAAGCATCGAATGCATTTGCAGTGTCTCTAAACCTAAACCAAATAATTCTGTGGTATTTGTAGTTATTAGTTAGAAAAGATCTCAAAAGGTGTCTATGCTGGTGTTGTATTGGGTTGGTTACTAGTACTAGTTGCATATATGAGAGAAAACGTGTTTAACAATTTTATAGAAAATGGACAAGTTGCCGGACAAAATTAAAGGGATTGTAAAGATATCTTAAAGGTCTGTATGAATCCAAAATATTAACAAAATATTGTTCTAAAAATATTTACCGAGTTTTCTCTTAAATTAAAAAAATACAAAATAGACGAGACAGAACTTAACTATGTGTAAAATATAAGCTATAAAATAAAAAATAAACAACAATATAAAATAGATTTTTCTTCTTGAAAAGATTATTTTTAGATATCTGAACAACCCCATCCTTTCATTCTTGCCTAAAAATACATCCTTACTGTAAAATATCAACTCCAATGAAACACAAAAATGACAAAAAAAAATACATAAAAGAGATGAAAATAGAACACGTTCAAAACTGAAAACAAAGTTTCTCCTTTGACTAGTTTTTTTTGTTGCGTCAGATTCATGCAATAATGATCAATTTACATATTTATAAAAAGTGGATCTAGATACATTTATATGTTTTAATATAAAAACATTACAACTAGTGTGAGTAACATATATCTATATAATACAAATATCGCTGATCATAGTTTTTGAATTCACTCAACAATCGAATCAGATTAATCACTTGGATTAGACAAATCAATCCCATAAATCATACCAAACAATCCCATATATAGGACATATCAATATCATGGATTCAGAAAATACTTGATTACACAGACCAATCCTGAGTTACTCAGACCAATCATGAATTACTCAGATCAATCCTTGAATACTCAGACAAATACTTGATTACTCAGCCCAATCCTAGGGTAGTCCGAACAATCCTGGAATGCTCATGGACCAATCCTAAATTACTCAGACCAATCCTTGATTACTCAGACCAATCCTTAAATACTTAGACCAATCCTAGGCTAATCCAAACAATCATGGATTACTCAGACCCATCCCAAACCTTTTATATACTATCTATTAAATACTTGATTTATTACTGAATTAACTGGCTTTGTATATTTATAGTCTACTATTCACTGTGCTTTAAAGGTTCCAACCTCTCAAGCAAAAATTGTTGAGAATTTTGCTAATTTTGCCAAGTGCTTTATGTACATGTAAATGTAATAGGGCTACAACAAAGCATAAGTGAGTTAGAGCCCAAGGCGTTGCGACACTTCAAAGTTGACCCTGTCTTAAAAGGTGATGGAACCTTTCCTAAGCAGGCCGAATCTATATGATTCTTTCTACAGTACTTTTATCTAAAGCTCTTATTTAGAAACCATGATCAATATTCATTCTTTAGGTATGTTTTTTTTCTAGATATTGATCATAGTTCTTCGTGCAATTAGTGAAAATGATATAATAATTTTACATCTTACAAACTGCGAAGCATATTTGATAAATTTAAGCATGCAAATTTTTTCATAATTTTGTTTAAATTAGTAAAATAAGATATTAAAAATTATGTTTAGAAGTTTGAAAAAGCACTAAAGATATACAGAAATTTCCCTTTCGTGTTCGATGAAAACTTTGTTGAAATACATATGTGAATGTGAAAAAAAGGATAAAGGGGCTGAGTTTTTGCAAAAATCTCTGATTTTCCAATCCCTATATCTTTGCAACCTGACGTAGTAGATCATTGAAATTTTAAACTATGCTTACTGTTAGATCCAATATTTAAGTTTGAAATATCAAAGGTTCACACCACAAGGTAGCAAAGATATAGGGATTAGAATATTTGAGTTTGTGGCAAAAACTCAGTTCCTTTCGAATTGTGAAAGGAAAACCTAAGAAAGGAATAAAAATTTCCTTTCAGTGATTTGTTTAAAACTAATATTATCTAAAATCATAATTACAATCTGAGGTCCATGGTAGCAAGGAAAATGTAATTAGTAAACAATGTAAATATAGTAGTAAATAGGGTTCTCCATATTGGAATAATTAATGTAGAATATTAACGTGAAAATAAGAAGTTTGAAATTATAAGTCATCTTATAATAAGGCCTTTACAACTATATAGGTAAATAAGAGTATTTTTTCTGCAAACATAACTTTTTATCAAACAAATCTTTATTCAGTTTTTAAACGATTCAAAAATGCTGCAGTAAAAGAAAAAAATCTTCCATTAAGTAAGATAAGTAATATCTTAATATAATAATTGCTTTATTATCAGATGTTTAGACAGGAAGGAACGGAAGGGTAGGAAAGTATGGAGTTGGATAGAAGGGGGGGG